>NC_062262.1:28635788-28735788 GCF_916048215.2 Malus sylvestris
CTTGGCGTAAATATATTATTGTATATAATAAATAACAACAATTATTTTCCATTGCTCAATGGATTGGGCTCTTTTAGAGTCGGGTACTTTTTTTTTTTTTTTTTGGGTCAAATAGTGTCATTAATTTACATGTTCAACAAGCACTAGCACAGAGGGCCGTATTGCAAAACATTGGAATCCATACAGCAAATGATTCATAAATCTATGCTCCCTTTCAGCTTTGTTCTCAAAATTTATTTTGAACAAATGTTTGATAGGAAAGCATATAGATGTAGTCTGCGATGAATAAGATGATCCTTATCGAGCCTCCAAAAGCGAGATCGATAATTCGTTGGTTGAACATGACTGATTACCTGCATTAGAACCTGCTTCAGGTGTTCCCCTTTCCATGAAGAAACCGGGTTGTTTCGGCCGAGCCAAAGCAGTCTCACTTCCCAACATTATAACCACATCCGCCATGCTTGGCCTATCGTCAGGATGGTGTTGCGCACATAAGAGACCAATGTTGATGCAACGCAACACTTCCGATAGCGTGCCTGAGCTTCCTAAGCATGTATCAATCAGTTCTAAAGGCTTCCCTTCATTCCACAATCTCCATAACTGAAACAAATCAAAACTCCGTCGTCAATTGCCGTTCTCAATAGGAACGAAACAATTACTAATGATACTTGCATGTTCAGAAAGGTTGCGGCTGTTGCTTGGATCGGAGAATTCTTTATTTTTCCTTCCAGTAATGACCTCCAGCACCAAAACACCAAAGCTAAAGACATCGGATTTCACAGAAAATTGCCCGCCCATAACATATTCAGGTGCCATGTAACCACTGTAGAAAGTAGATCATAGACGAGTGAGAACAAAATAAACAATTGACGGGGACTAGTAGTTGATCGGGGGAATATTATACAGCAAACTTACTACGTGCCAACTACTCTGTCTGTATTTGCTACAGTCTGATCTCCTTCAGTCAATAATCTAGCTAGGCCAAAGTCTGAAATTTTTGGATTCATTTCATTATCAAGTAAAACATTACTTGCTTTGAGATCTCTATGAATAATCCTTAGCCTAGAATCCTGATGGAGATAGACGAGACCTCGAGCAATGCCACATATAATGTTGAAACGTTTAGGCCAATCGAACAGTTCTCTTCTCGTTTCATCTGGCAAGTTAAATCCAAATTCAACTTCAATTTTCAATACAAATTGCTTAATGGCGTATATATGATTATTATTTTAAAGCAACCAAGCAATAATTAGTTTTGCATAAACTTATAGGGTCCAAAGGTTCAAACCAAAAATGGAGGAGTCTAGGCTTCCGTTGGGCATGTATTCATAAAGTAGCAATTTCTCCTCTCCTTGAACGCAACAACCAAGAAGCCTTACCAGATTTCGGTGCTGGAGTTTGGCAATCAATATAACTTCATTCATGAACTCGTTCAATCCTTGGCTAGAACTTCTTGAAAGCCTCTTCACAGCAATTTCTTGTCCGTCGGCCAGCGTCCCCTGGAAAGTTACTCAATTTCCAAAATTGTGAAGGTCCTCATGGAATGATTGTTTGTTAGTCTGTTCATTATTGTAGAGTAAATTAGAAATCTACCTTGTAAACAGGGCCAAATCCACCTTCTCCGAGCTTTTTATTGCTTGAAAAGTCATCCGTGGCGCTAGCTACTGTCATCAGGTCAAAGAGTGGGAGCTCCATGTCCCCTCTTGGAGCCCCCTCATTGTCCTCATTTCTTTCCCTTATTTCTGTGAAGGGGTTCCTGTTAGCTATAGCCTAGATGTAGCAACCAAACTAAAACTTAAATGTGCAGATAGATTACATATACGGTTCCACCCAATATAAACTCGATAAAAATTCCGTTCCCTCAAAAACGCATATCCAAACACAAACAAAATTGACAAATGCTTGAAGGATGGTCAGGGTAAGCTAATATACCTTTATTTTTTCTCTTTCTTCGGCGAATGACATAGCCAACTAACAGCACTCCGGAAAACACTATTGCTATGCCAACAACTATAATTGCAATCTGCACTTTTCTGCTGTTTTCTCCTTCATTGTTGACTGATTAAGTAAAGCAGACAAATTTAAAATGGAGCAAGCAGAAAAAAAATAGCAGGGTCAGTTCAACGTTGCGAGAAACAAAACCAACTTATTGAAACATGTTGAAAAACAATAGTTGAACTACAATAAGTGACATAAAAGTATAAACACGAAGCTCGTTTTGTATAGTTCGATACCTATTTCAGCAGCTGACGTTCGAATATATATTTCCTTTCCAGCAACAGGAACCTGTTTGATATCTATTAGATCACCAAACCAGATGGTGCAGCCACCACTTCCTCCTCCGATATCTGAGCTCGTATAAGCAGTACAGGAACAGTTTTTCAAGCATTTGTCTCTGCATTCCTTGAGATTCATACTTTTGTCCACCCAAGAATTTGTAGTATCTGGCAATTTGAAGCCATCAAATTTGAGAAACTCATCTTTATCTCCTTCATGGCAGCTTAATGGTTTATTGCGCACGCAACCTAGAGACCAGTCTGCTAAATTCCACTTTTCTTGAGACTTGGGGCTGAATCCTTGTATACATTTGCAGATCGGATCCTCACTGGTACAATTTCCATTGGCTCCACAGAAGCCATAATAGTCACATGATTCTGTAGGTCTTGATGAAAAATCCTGCCAAGCTTGATCTCCCACCTTCCACTGAAACCGAGCACATGTGCTGGTGGTTTGGTTCAAAGCCACTCTTGAGACTATCGACTCAATCTTCGATTTGTATGTGACGTAAACTTCATCATCGTTGTAGACAAAATTGAAACTATAACGAGGACTAGGATCTTCGGGTGAACCACAGATTGTCAGTCCATTCCATGCGCTGGTGCGGAAGAATTTTGTACTTCCGTTCAGAATATATGCCTCAGGATATGCTTGAAGTTGCATTTCAATTCCGTAAGTAAAATCTCCGGGACACGGGTCATCTGAATTTTTCCATGCTGACAAATGCCGTTTTAGGCCTGTTCTCAAGTCCCACCCCAACTTCATTCCTGGTAATAATGTGTCAGAAGGATAGTCGAAGCTTTGCCACAAATAAGTTCCTGAATTTCCATCTTTTGCATCTCTTAGTACCAAATTCCCGGAATCCAAGAGCTCTACCGTCGCATTTTGGGCCTGTTTAACTAGACTCGTCGACCAAACAACGCTGCTATTCTGACTCAAAAGCACAAGATTACCTGTGCTGTTTATCATCAACACGCCGGAAGTATCATTGATGGGGTTGCATCTGTTTGCAACCCAAACAACCGTTCTCACCGGGACATTCTTGAACCAAATTCCCAAGTAACGGTTCTTGGAACTACCTGGACTAAAGAAACCGAGTTCAAAGCTTCCATCACTTGAAACCAACGTCGTTCCATCAAGGACAGACTGCGAAGGTGTAAAGCCGTCAACTGCAAAGGAAATTGTTGATGACAAGAAGAACAAGTTAGCGCTGATCATAAACGAAAAACAAAGACCACCCATAAAATATTTGTTCTTGTGCTCCCTCTCCTTCACTACTGATTTGATTCAAGTACAAGATATTTGAGAAAACCCCTTGTGGTTTCATTCACTGGCGAAGCTACGGCAGAGCAAGGACTGAGAACGAGAATCCGCCCCTCTGCAGTCGCTGCTTTTGTGCTTGAAGAGCACCGGAAAAGGATCAGAAGACCACAAATTCTGAGGAGCAGGAATTCGAAGCCCTGAAAACGACGACTTACTGAGGAGATTTGATTGCCTAACTTCTTCGATGAGGGCCGTTAATATTGCAAGGAAAACACGATCGTCTTTTGCTTTTGATTTTTTTGCCAAATTGGTACTGTATTTGTAGTGATATATCAAAACTGCCACTCGACCTTCAAGTTTGCCATGCAATCTGCAAAGAATGAACCTTGAGGCCTTTTTTACTGTTGATTTTGTTTGTTGTTTTCGTTAAGACATTGGAATATACCAGAACAAAACTGCCCCAATCAAGTTTACTTCAATATTTTAAAAAAAAATGAAGAAGTGAAGATGTTAATGGACATAGATCCTCTTTGGATCCAATTGTCCTAATCCTAAAGATTCATCAATCCGAACCGTTGAAATTTGATCTAACGGCTACAAATAGAGGCTCACTTTAAAAGTTATAATAACTTTAACCGTTGAATCAAATTTCAACGACTCAGATTAATAATCCCTAGAATTAGGACAATTGGATCCGAAGAGGATCCATGTCCGATGTTAATTACTATGCGAGTGAACATGTAGTTTGTGTGCATAAATAAAATTGTCCTAATAATAAGGATAAATTATCGTTTGAAAAAAAAACCGGTTTACAATTGATACAATCAAATGATGTCTTTGTTCCAACAGGATTCTCTTCGGATCTTTTTAACGAGAATTCTGAAGATCCGTAAATCATGTCCTTCTTTCGTACATCGTACGGTTAATTTTTATCAAATACTATTTATATTTAATTTTAAATAAAAATATTTAAAATAATTCAAACTCTAACGTGTTATGGTTTCCAGAATCTTCCTAACCGAGTTGACATGTCTCTTATCCTTTTCTACAGAAGTCATATTCCAAGAATTAATTGGTGCTGACTAGTCTTCCAGCATTTATGGGGAACTCTCGAGTCTAAATTTTTATATTAAAAAAACTCTTTCAACGCTCATATTTTTCCCTTCACGGCTGCTAGTACTTTGAAAAATTAATGGTGAAGACTTATATAAAGATCCGATAGAATTTCATAATAATTAAATTTTATATAAAACTTATATCACTAAATAAGGCGGCGAAATCCCAACATTTGACCGAAACAATTGACATTTGATATTTTAGTCAATTAATTAAATCATTCAATTTCTTAATTACAATATAAATTATCCCGATTGCATGGATAATAACAGCGCTATTTTTTTCACTTTCACCATGCTACAAATTTAATTAAATCGTTCAATTTCTTAATTACAATATAAATTATTCATATTAAAAATTTTAAATTAAAGATCATTTAACAATCTAAACACATTAAATAAAAATAAAAATAATACAATGTGTGAAAACGCATTAAAATCATTCATTCAACATTTGATCAAAACAACCAAATCACCCGAGAATAAAAAACAAAGTATGTGTCAAGTTGTCAACTGTCAGTTGCATTTCTGTATTTTTCTTTCCCAGTAATTCCGTAGGGACAAATTACAATTGCCGAAAATAAAAACACAAAAAACCCAGATCAGGATGAGCAAAATATTCATGAGTTTGGGTAACTGCGGTTACCCGTTCATTTAAAGTTCACGATTACGGTTATGGGTAACCGTTTAGATAAACAAACGGTTATGAGTATAACCGTATATCCGTGAAATTTAAACAGACGGTTATGGGTATTACCCGTGGTTATAACGGGTATCTATTTTTTATGAGTATTACTCGCGGTTATAACGGATATCCAATTACCAATTTAATTTAATATATGTAAACTGAGTTTCTTGTTTAATGAATTTTGTATAGGTGCTGCTGGCATTAAGCAGATTCTTTCTAGATATGCTTTTGTGCTGCTGTAGTCAAAATCCACAAATTTTATTTCACAGATCCGAACTTCTGTTGATTTTTAGGTGTCGGTAGGAAGTAAGGGTTACTTACGCATAAAAAAACGCTACGATGATGATATTTCAAACAAATATCTCACTGCTAGGTGTTGGACTTGCACACCATGACAAAGAAGTTCAGCCCTTCAGCTACCCAAAGGGTCAGATCGGGTTTGATAGGGTCAAGCAACTAACTAAAGTAAGGGATGTGCTATCCACTTTTTTTTTTTTTTTTTTTTTTTTACATCTTTAGTTAATTTTTGTCCGTTGATCTTTAGGGATGTGCTATCCATTTTTTTTTTTTTTTTTTTTTTACATCTTTAGTTAATTTTTGTCCGTTGATCTTTTTTAATTCATTTGATCCGACGGTTAAAAATTAAAAAAAATTAGAGAAATAAAAAAAGATGTATAGATATCACATTCTCTAAAGTAAAATATTTGATGATAAATCAATGTGAAGCAATATAAAGACATCTTCTCATCCATTTGAACCAATTAAAATTTAATATGTGTTTAATTGTTAGAAAACAAAAATTATGATAAATTTTTCTTTTATAATTTTTAAGTTGTTAAAAAAAATGCAAAAATAAGTAAACAGATAAATGATTATGAGTAAAGAAATTATGGTTAAATGAATACACAGTTATAAATAATTATAAGTATGTGTATAACCGTTTATATAATTACTCAACCAAAAAATGGTTATACGGGTATGAACATAAACGATTATAGGTAAATAACTACGATTACCCGCCAACTGTAACCGTTGCACATCCTAGATCAGAGAATCTCTATATGTCTAAAAGAACAAAAACCCAAATCAATGACAATGTTTAAACTCCCGTTTGAAGAGCATCTTCAAGCCAGAGTCTGGACTCGTCCATGAGCTCAGGACTCAATCTAAACATGAGAACGCAGAACTCCATCTGATTGAGAGCGCCATCTCCGTCGAAATCACCTTCGTCCAACATGGACCGTAGATCGTCGTCCCTCAGATCCTGCAACCCCAGAAGAGCAGAGTTCCTCTTGAGACTCTCGAAGGTGATGACTCCCTTGCTAGAATCCACCAACAAATTGAACCCGTTACAGAGCTCGCCTATTAAACCTTCCCCGCCAAGCTTGTCGGCCATGGTGGGCAACAAGTCTTGGAAATTGGATTGCTGGTTTTGCTGGGAAGCCATTGACAATTTGGAGGAGAGAGAGGGAGAGAGATGATGAGTGAGAGAAAGGGTATGTTTGTTGGTGGGGAAAGAGAGAAATGGGGGAGTACATAAAGGGAGGGGGGTTGGGTTTTCCAAGAAAGAGAGGTCATGCGAGACAACTCAGGTACAGAGAAGGGGGAGTCAGTCGGTCTGTTGTTTTGTTAAAGCTGCCATTGGGGTTTCTGAGAAAGTGACGAGGGGTAGGATTGTCATCAAAGCGCGTTTAAGGAGTGGCGTCAAAGAGGAGGGTGCTCATGGGTAAATCCGTCATTTCGGAGAATGGTGCTCAAGGGCAAATCCGTCACTTCCGTGGAAGGTATCTCAATCTTTCTATTTTCCTTGAATTATATATAAGAAAAGAAAGAGGGTGGGATATTGGAGTTAGCAGGAAAGCTTAGTCCATAAGTATTTTCTTATTTCCATCCTCTTTCTCACGTAGGACTTTTTTTTTTTTTTTTAATAAACGAAATTATCTACATTAAGTAGAAATAGTTGGGCTTAGTCTCATAATATGCCAGCAATAATATGGTTCAAATTTACCTTTAGTGAAAATTGAACGTAAGATCTCTTGCTTACAAGTGAAGATAAATATCACTAGACAGTAATACCAAGTAACCGCGTAATACCCTTTTGTTATGTGTAGGGTGGAAGTTTGCGACTTGCAATTGCATGATAACCTCAAATAAGTTGTCAACAAATTTAGGACTTATTTGGTATTCTATTTGAATCTAACTTTTGAAACTAAAAAAATGGGTTCACACCTTCCAATTTCAATTTTCACATAAAAAATGGGTTCACACCTCCCAATTTCAATTTTCACATACTAAAGCCAGTCCGGTCCACTTTAAATCATGTCTTCGTCCCAATTGCCAGCTTAGTGATCATCCAGACCACCATTAAGCTTAGCCTCACAATGGGCTAGTAATAATGTGGTTCAAATTCATCTTTGGTGAGAATCGAACCTAAGACATCTCACTTATAAGTTAAGAGGAATACCACTAGACCATAGTATTAAGTGGCATATTGTAAAGTATTTTGTTAGTTGTTGATGTTATTTATAATTTTTAGATAATGATAAAAAGAAGAACAATTTTGATTACAAAAATGTTACTCTTCTTTTCATATTTTTAAAGGGGTTTCTCCATTTTAATCCTTGATAAAGATTGAAATTCAATTAAAACCTTATGTTAGATTATATATTCATTATAGTCATTTGACTAAATTTTCATGTCAGCATAAAAATTAAAATTTATATTTTCTTGTTTTTAAATATTTAATGCGTTTTTTTGGTTTCTATAATGCCCCTATTAAATATTTGATTTTAATTTGCTCCATATTTTTTGGCATTGATTATTGTCTGACTTTCTAAAATGATAAACATAATTCAAAAAAAATATTAGTGATACGTTACAAGAATTTACAAATACCTAATTCAAATTATTCATTATCACCATTCAAAGCATAGAGGAAATATAAATAGCCAAATCATATATTATACATAATCGAATGCACTTAAACCATGTCCTAATGTGCTTAAATCATATAACCTAGTCGAATGCCCATAAATCATAGTACCAAGTCAAATGCACCTAAACCATAGTACCTATATGAATGCACCTAAACCATAGTATCTATATGAATGCACCTTAATCATTTAGGTACAATCAATTAGGTCTTATCCATTCGGTATGGTCGGTTAGGTACTATATAGTGTATGTCCGATTAATTTGGTACGGTCAATTAAGTTGTGATTTCACATTCTATTTGCTCAATTTGTATTTTTTTTTCATTTATCTTTGGATTCACCGTCAATTTGGCATCTAAAAGCCCATTTTTTCTTCTTTCTTCCGAATACAACGAAATTTTTGGTTTGTAAGTTTTATGGCTTTTTTTGTTTGATCATGGTTTCTAAGTTTTCTAGGTTCTTTGTTTGGAATAACACATGGAGGTTTATGTTATAACGAACATGTTAATTATGGATCTAGTTAATTAAGCATTCTTGAAAAATTAATTATATATTTGTTTCTCTAATTGGTTTTAAGAGAGTAATAAGGGTAAATAAGGAAACTAAAATTGCAATAAATTTATTAAAAATGATTAAATGTGACATGGAATACTATAATCTGACATGGAGGACTATTTTTAGTTTTTAATCTTACATACGGTATTATTGAAAAAACAATCTTATTTAGGGATTAAAATGAAGTTTTCTAATTTTTAAAACATATTACGTGTATCATTAGTCTTTTGATTATAACATTGATACAGTAAGATAATTACATTTATGGCTAAGGAGGATTTTCCTCCATACTAGGAATAAGGAAGTATTATACTTTATTAATTATACACTTCCTCAAACCCAAACAGACTACAATTTAAACAAAGACCTCAAACAAATACTATAAGAAGCCAAACCATAGCAACCCCATTGCCATGCATCTAACCAGTGTTCTAAAAAGCCCCGTCTAGATATTAGGCGGCTGGCCGCCACCACAATTAACTTTTAGATATTTAAAAGATAAGAAATGGCATCAAGACTTGCCTTCTCAACCACACCCCCCCCCCCCCCACCCCCCAAAAAAAAAAAAACCAATTGATAGAAATAGATAAACTGGAATTAATTCTAACTCCCACATAATTGAAAAAAAGTGTTTACATTTTTTTTTTTAATTAATCATACGCACTAGGTACCTACTTCTCGCCAGAACTCGTCGCCAAAGGAGCACCTAGTGCCTTTCAATTCCTTGCTTCTAACAGCGTTATACTCATCTCATTTATGGAATGGGATTCGTACTTGCTTGGCGAAGAAGCATTTGCTTCAACCGAGTTCCTTTCAGTAAAGAAACCAGGTTGCTTGGGTATAGGCAATGAACCCTCCCCACCCAACATTAGGACCACAGATGCCATGTTTGGCCTATCTTCTGGTTGTTGCTGCACACACAGTAGAGCTATATGAATGCATCGTGACACTTCTGGTGGCGCACACGATCCATCTAACTTATCCATTATTTCTGTTGGTCTTCCTTCAATCCAAAGCAACCAAGCCTGAAATTAATTCACGAAATTTATATATGATGATTCTCCATATACGATCCAAATATTTTACTAAACTTGGGAAAGTCAATCTTTGCTTAAGCTTACATGTCCTAGAAGGTTAAGCTGGTGGTCTGGATGATGAAATCCCCTGTTCTTCTTCCCGCTAAGTATCTCCAGCACCATCACACCGAAGCTATAAACATCCGATTTGACTGAGAAGAGTCCATCGACCACGTACTCAGGAGACATGTAGCCACTGTTAAAAATGAAATTGGAGTTACAAGCACATTTACAAGCATAACAATGTACAAAGCAAGTTTCGAGCTACCTACTATGTTCCAACCACTCTATTAGTATTTTCCTCAGTTTGATCTCCCCCGAATTCTCTAGCCGTGCCAAAATCAGATATTTTTGGGTTCATATCTTTATCTAGTAAAACGTTACTGGTTTTGAGATCCCTATGGATGATCCTCAGTCTAGAATCTTGATGAAGATAGAGAAGTCCTCGAGCAATTCCTCCGATAATGTTGATGAGCTGATCCCAATTGAGGAATTTACTTCTTGTATCGTCTAACCAATGAATCATAAATGTTAGTTTAATCTTCCCTTAATTCGACAACAAAATTATGACAAGACTCAAGACAGATTAATTCACGAAATTTATGTATAGAGGGTCAAACCAAATATGAAGTAGTCCAAGCTTTTGTTTGGCATATATTCATAGATCAACATCTTTTCATCGCCTTCGATACAGCAACCAAGAAGCTTTACAAGATTTCGGTGTTGAAGTTTAGCAATTAATACTACTTCATTCATGAATTCTTTGGTTCCTTGCCCAGAATATTTCGAAAGCCTTTTCACTGCTATATTTTGCCCTTCCTTCAGGATTCCCTAGAAACCATCATTCGATAAGTTGATTTATATATTTGTTGAAGGAAGCACCACATTCTAATCACATTTTAATTTTTTTTAATACCTTGTACACTGGTCCGAAACCACCTTGTCCCAGCTTGTTATTGTCTGAGAAGTTATCAGTGGCTCTAGATACAGTGGCCAAATCAAATGTTATCAACTCCATGTCCTTGCTTCCACCTTCGAAACCAAAGTTCTTTTCACGTATGTTTTTCATGTTTCCTGAGACAGTAGAAGAATCAATCAAAAGCTTGACCATAATGTACTAATTTTTTAACTTAATAATTTCTACCTCGCGCTTTCGATTTCTTCTTCTGTATGTAGAAAACCAATCCTAGTATTAGCATTCCCATGACTACTGCCCCAGAGCCGACTATGATTGCCACTTTCCTTTGTACACCAGAGTGCTTGCTTCTCTTAGCGCCATCTGAAAGATCAAAGCAGATTGGTGATAGTATTCAATTTTCGATCACGGACGTTTTATTACAACTAAGTTCAAATCAAACAAGTGCCGGAACTCAAAAATATCTACATAATTTCGGTAAATCCTTAATGCCGACATTTGTTTGTGCTCAACAAAACTTATTAACAATACCAGAGAATAATGAAGCTTGAAATCAAGTAGAAATAAGTACCTAATTCGGAGGGGGGCATCCGGACAAAAAGATCTTGCCCAACAGAGTCGAATTGTTTTATATCAATGAGTTTGCCGAACCAAAGCAAACAGCCAGTTCCTCCTCCCCTAACATCCAAATTTGCATATGCTGTGCAAGAGCAGTTTGTCAAACACATTTTCTTACATTCCTCGAGGGACATGGTATTATTGATCCGTGACGAAGATGTGTCTGGCAATTTCACCCGTATGAACTTCTGAAATTCATCTTGATTCGTACAATTCAATGGACTTTTACGAAGACATCCTGAAGACGTGTTTTTCAAAGTCAAGTAGTCTCTTGGAGATTTTGGTACAAAACCTTGCAAGCATGAACATAAAGGAACAGAATCAAGCTTGCAGAAAGCGAATGCACCACACAAATCGTAAGTGTCACAACGATCTGCTGGAGCAGAGTAAATCATGTTCCCGCTATGTGTTTTATCAATCCACAAGAACCGCTGCAAACCACCAGACAGGTTGAGTACCAATCTCGAATGCATCGAATCGCGCATGAGGTCGAATTTGTAATAGGCCTCACTATCATTGGACACAAATTCGATTTTAAATGCTTCATTAGGACTAAGTTCAGGACTCCCAGTAAAACCAAGGCCATTCCAAGACCCCAACCTATAGTGTGGAACACGACCTTTCCGAAGGACTAGTTGGGGGTATCCGCTATGATCTATGGAATACGAGAAGTCACCTGGAGATGGATCCTCTGCGGCTTTCCACGAAGACAAAAACCTGTTTTTACCTGTCGCTAAGTTCCATCCAAGCTTCATTCCTGGTAGTAAGATGTTGCCTGGATAATCAAAACTCTGCCACACAAGGTTGCCCTCCGAGTTGTCAGCATTTCCGTCTTTCACAACAAGGTTGCCGGACTCCAGGAGCTGAGCAACCGGGCTCCTTAGGGTTCTTGAAGTTAAATTAGATGACCACAGACTGCCATTTTTGTCACTGAAAAGAACAAGAACTCCTCCATCAGTGATGTTCAAAGCTCCAGAGTGATCAGTAAGTGGAGTTTCTCTGTTGGCCACCCACACAACAATTTGAGGAGATATTCCATTGTACCATATTCCAACGTATCGATTCTTCGAATTACCTGGGCTAAAGAATCCTAGTTCGAATGTTCCGCCGGAGGAAACAAGGGACTCTCCATCTCTGAGCGATACTGTCGGAGTGATGATATCTTTTGCAGCGGAGATGCTTGGAGAGAAGAGGAAAAATGATAAAACGAAAAGCATTGTACAGATTTCCATAGTTCTTAAGGCAGACAAACTAGTATACGTCAAGGTTTAGATACATGAAAGATTTAAGAAACTTTTCTTCAATTCACTTCTTAAAAGTAGATGAAACATTTGCTAGGGACGCAACAAGGACAAGAATTAAAGGTGTCCTACGCTTGGTAGGTCAGGATTCAGAGAGCAACATATATTAGACATGTAACCGATATTCCATGCTAACGATACAACGCCATGAAGGGAAAAAAAAAAAGTAACACGTATCATTAAGTTATTGGTATGAGATGTCATGGTAATATTGTACTCCATTTAAGTCATTCAACAGAATTTGAGGACGCATACCTTATTCTTAAGACTATATATGTTTGGAGAGAGATTCTAAGTCCTAGGGGATTTGCGTAGAGGTTTGTGTGCTAATTTTTTTGTTTTTTTTTTAATTTTACTCAAGTCTCATGTTTGTAATAACTCTAGAAACTTAGTATGAGTTTTGATCTCGTCATAGGCAAGTTTGGTATTCTCGCTTTAGGCAAATTAGCCATTGTGTGGTCGATATGGTGGTTGAGTTTGTTAAATGTACTTTTAAATGGCGACTTAGGATCACAAGGTGATTTGGAGTCATGATATCCTCTATAGAGTTCAAATAGAAGTATGATATTGTTCAATCTCACAGTTAGTTCGAGAACTTTCATCTCTCACATGATCTTACAGCACTAAGTGCATTGGTTTCTACGCATCCTCCATCTCTTTCAATTTCTTGCTACATTTGAGGTTATATTTTGTAATTTTAGATCTTTATTTGCAAGTACCCACATATTGGGATTATATTCTTCATTTTAGATTGAATCTTGTATTTACCTCTGCACATCCTCTGTCTCCTTTAATTTTTCATCGGACAAAACTTCACTCAATTCCAACATACATGTTGTGAAAAGCCACTTTCTTTTAACAAAATCAAGACCAACAACATGCATTGCATGTTGTCTTGTCCATAGCTTTCAACAACAACATTTGGTTGCATGTGTTTTATCTTGAGATAGATTAAAAGTATATGAAAAAAAGGGATGAAGAAAGGCGGTGGGAAGGAAGGAAAATGAATGAGAATGTATGTCATGCACAATTCCATTTAGCTCTTACCATTTGTTACCTTTCCTTTTTCTCATGTATTGTCTCATTTCTAAAAAGTAAATAAATAAATAAATAAAATCTAAATTTAAAATTAAAATGCAAATGATTGTCAAACGAGTCTTAAGTTTCTTGAACGCGAACTTTCTTTAGTCGCATTTTGAAATTGAACTCAAGTCATTAAAATTTAGCACTTAGTCGAATTTATTTTTTCTCTCATCAATGTTGGGTCGTTTGCGGCACCAGTTCTTCAAAAAGTTTTGAACAAGTCCATTGTACTGCAAGGAACTATGTATTGAGCATACCTTACTCTGCGTAGTAAACATCGAAGATTTGCATTCAATGCGTCAATGATGATGGTACGATTGAAAATGAGACGATTGAATTTTATTACATTTGCGGAAGAACAAGGCAATAATAATCCTACTATGATACATTTTCAATATGCTGAAAACACGATTTAATACACAAAGTGTATAATAAAATTAGTTGAAAACTTGAAAAAAAGAAATTTCAACCAATATACTAATACACTTAATGTATCGAATCGTGCTCTTGACATGCTAAAAAACTTCTCATACTATTATAATGCTTACATACAGGCAGCTGGAGCTAACACACAGGCTGCAGTTATGATTCGGACCCTCAAATGTAGAGACATGGGTCTGTAGTTTGGGTTTTGTTGGACCACACATAAAAGCTAGGCTGGCTTTAAAATTGAAGGTGTGTGAGTTGGTCTTCTTTGTCAACTCAAGCCCGAAGCTGATCTTTTCACGTAGTCGCGACTGTCTCCTAAAAGATCGGTGCCGTTTTAATGCTTCAAGATCCACGCCATCCGTCACGTTCATTAACATAATCATTTTTAGCCCTTGTTGAGAGAGATTATTAGTATGCTCGAAATAGGATAGAACATCACGTGTCATTATAAATTTGGAGATTTTTTTTTTTTTAAGTATCCCTCTAATTATATAATACATGTAGTGTTATATCTCTTATTCCAGACGCACTAAAAAATCTCTCCTTTGCGGGGAATAACAGATTTGATGTGCTACAACTACTCTCTCATATTTTTCATTTGATAAATATGTTCTCTATTCTTTAGGGAAATAAATTAGTACAACGAGATACTACAAAAACTGGTTTTATTTGTAAGTCACGTTTGTTGGGACAAAAATAGTATTGCTGACTTTTATGGCTTTTGATTGCGTCTATAAATGAACATTTCTTTTTCTAACAAAGATTTAAGCCCATGAAAGCCTTTGCACGCCTTCATTGTGGCAGAACCAAAAATTCAGACTTGGATTGACCTTTAGACTGTATAGAGAAATTTAAGGTCTTGTTTTTTGTATTGTCATGAAAAATTTTAATCAAAACAAGACTGGTGTAGCTTTAAATTTTTAGTATTGTATTAATTATATCATAAGAACAAAAAAATTGTATGAGCTTTGATAAAGAAAATGTTAACACATTTGATTTGAATTTTTTTTTAAGTCATGACTTAAAATTTGTTCTTGCTCTAAACTGTAAAGGCCTTGTTTATATTAACTAGCCAAAAAAGTGGATATAGTTTTTATGTGGTAAAGAATAAGGCTAATTAAAAAAAATGTGAGTTTGGTTTTTACATATAGTAAAACAGAAGACAAGTTATAATCCCAAAAAAAAAAAAAAAAACCGGACTTAATTCTTATATGGTCAAAAAGAAGGCAAAATTATAAAGGTTTTTTTTTATTTTTTTTATTTTTTTCAGTTTAAATTTTTTTTGAAAGATATTGGCGGCCCACACCAAGAAGTCTCGAACCAAGGTCACTTGACATTGCGAAACCCACCATTAGCCACTGACCACATGCCCATTGTTTTCTAAAATTTTCATATAGTAATCTTCTCTAATGTAGGTCTGCAATACTTACTAAAATTTACAGTTAAATCTTTAAAAATTGATAGTCTTGAGACTAAAGAAGATCTATTAATTTAGCGAGTGTTAAATAATCGATAAATTAATAAGTTATTAATTAAGTAACTAACAATTTTAAGTAATGTACATTGTATTTAGTTTTTTATTTTACGACCTAACAATTTTAAGTATTTGTTCAACCAAATAAAATTCCTGAATCTACTTTTTTTTTCTTCCAAAAATAGATTGTACATTATTCTATGTACTACATTATTCATTTTATGAGCATTTATGCAAGCAGAAACTCTATTTAAATAAACAAAAGCCATAGTAAGTTAGTAACACATCACATTATATATACAACAATGACTTCTAATCTCAATGGTGTTAGTAACACATCACATCATATATGCAACAATGGCTTCTGATTTCAATGGTGTAAAGAAATTAGAGAATTATTAATTTATATATTCTATAGAACCTATTTGAATTTTTTATAATGTATTATCTTATGAATTCAGTGAATTATTAATTTAGCACGTTATGCTCAAGTTGGGACTGACCAAAAGTGTCACAGCCCGTCCCTAAACTTATTGTATTATATTCTCGATGATGAGAATTGGCGGAATTACCCCTGAGGGATGGATCGAATCATTGGACTTGGGCAAAATTTTGGATTTATTTTATTGCCCTAGTTTATTTTGGTCAAGTTTAGACCTAGATATTTTATGGTTGGTGTTGTAAAAATGTTGTTTTGATGATGTGTTAGTGGGAGGACCACACGCACACACCCAAAAGATCTCTCCCTCTCTCCTGTGCCTTTTCTCTCTCTCCTCTCTCTCGATTTCTTGCAAATTTTGTACAAGTTTTACGGACGACCATTGCAACCCCCATTTCACGCACGGATCAAGCTTGTGGTTAGCATCATCATCTTCATCTCATCGTCATGAACCCATCCGTACCATTTTTAGGACGTGAAAAATTTGGGATCGTGAGAACCAAGAGGAAGCCTTGGTTCACTGGAGTGGAGTTAGGAGTGGAAAACTGAGAGGAAGTCTTGCTTGCAAATTTTCAAGTTAGGCCAATCTTAATTGATCGTGTGCTCGAGGCCCAGATGAATGATGAAGAGACCCAGGAAATAATTCAAGCAAGGAATCAGGGGAAGAAGAAAGATTTCAAGATTCGAGAAACCGATGGTATGCTTATGCAGGAGAGTAGAATGTATGTGCCGAATAATGGATGAGTTAAAGAAAGAAATCCTTGATGAAGCACATATTTCGGCATATGCAATGCATCCAAGAGGCACCAAGATGTATCATACCATTCACCCATTTTATTATTGGCCAAGTATGAAGAGAGAAATTGCCGAATATGTGAGTAGGTGTGCCATTTGCCAATAGGTTAAAGATGAAAGAAAGAAGCCGTTTGGGTTGATGCAACCGTTTCCCATTCCACAATGGAAATGGGAAAATATTACCATGGATTTTGTGTACAAACTTCCTCGTACACATAATGGTTATGACAACATTTGGGTGGTAATTGATCGGCTTACTAAGTCAGCACACTTTATTCCAGTAAGGGAAAAATATCCATTAAGCCGATTAGCTAAGTTATTCATATCGAAAATTGTGAAGTACCATGGTGTTCCAGTGGATATTATCTCAGATCGGGATCCTAGATTCACTTCTAAGTTTTGGATAGCATTCCAGGAAGCTCTTGGTACGAGATTACTTTATAATATGGCATATCATCCTTAAATTGATGGGCAATCTGAGAGAACTATTCAGACGTTAGAAGATATGTTAAGATCTTCAGTACTGCAGTTAGGCGATGGTTGGCATGATTGTTTGGATTCGATGGAGTTCACCTACAACAACAATTACCATTCAAGCATTGGTATGACACCATTTGAGGCACTTTACGGGAAATCTTGTCGTACTCCTTTATGTTGGTCAGAGGTTGGCGAAAGAGTTTTAGTGGGCCTTGAGATTGTGGACGAGATTACTCAAAATGTTCAGGTAATTAAGTCTAACCTGAAAGCGGCCCAGGATCGACAAAAGAGATTAGCAGACAAGCATGCCACTGACCAGAGGTATAATGTAGGTGATTGTGTATTTATGAAACTATCACCTTGGAAATGTGTTGTACGATTTGGAAAGAAAGGAAAGTTGAGTCCTAAGTACATTGGACTGTATATGATCACTGAGCGAGTCGGTGAGGTTGCTTACATGCTTGAGTTGCCTCCAGAGTTGTCCAAAGTCCATGATGTGTTTCATGTTTCAATGCTTCGACATTATGTCTCAGATCCTTCTCATGTGATTTCTTCTCAACCTTTGGAAATTAATTCGAATTTGACTTAGGATGAGGAACCAGTGACTATTTTGGATTGGAAGGATTGATGAGGAACCAATGACTATTTTGGATTGGAAGGATAAGGAACTGAGGAATAAGACAGTGCGTTTGGTGAAAGTATTATGGAGAAATCACTTAGTGGAAGAGGCTACTTGGGAGATAAAGGATCAGATGAGAGAGATGTATCCACGCTTATTTTATGACTATTAGTAGAAGTATTTGTGTGTGTAATTTCGAGGACGAAATTTTATAAGGTGGGTAGATTGTCACAGCTCGTCCCTAAACTTATTGTATTATATTCTCGATGAGGAATTACCCCTGAGGGATGGATCAAATCGTTGGACTTGGGCAAAATTTTGGATTTATTTTATTGCCCTAGTTTATTTTGGTCAAGTTTAGACCTAGATATTTTATGGTTAGTGTTGTAAAAATGTTGTTTTGATGATGTGTTAGTGGGAGGACCACACACACACAACCAAAAGATCTCTCCCTCTCTCCCGTGCCTTCTCTCTCTCTCATCTCTCTTGATTTTCCTGCAAATTCCATACAAGTTGTACGGACGACCATTGCAACCTCCATTTCACGCATGGATCGAGCTTGTGGTTAGCATCATGATCTTCATCTCATCATCACGAACCCATCCGTACCATTTTTAGGACGTGAAAACTTTGGGATCGTGAGAACCAAGAACCCTGAATGGAGGTACTGTTCATGCACACGTGAATGTGAAGTTTTTGGGAAATTTCAAGCTTATAGGAAGCTTAAAGACCTCTCCACGAAGCTCGGAGAAGAAAAATGACTTAATTTGGATGTCGGGAAGTCGAGATATATGCATTTGAAGTTTGGCCGGATTATCAAAGGTTCCCCAGCAAATTTCTGTGGATTTTAGGTCCCAAAACAGGTATAGTTGTGTTATACTCGTCCTAAGCTTCAATTTGGTTCAAGTTTCATGGAATTTGGTTGAGAATTGGACGAGATATGAAGGTTTTCGTGTTTTTCTAGTTTCCGATGAACGGCAACAGCGACGACGACCGGCGAGACTAACCGGAGAAGAAGATAGAATATTCCGTCAAAGTTGACGGAATATTTTGACGCCATCAGGTAAAACTTACAGATTCTGTTACTTTTTAACGGAATATTCCTAACGGCGTCACTGTTACCGTCAGTGTGCCTGGCACGTGCCCTCGCGTGGGCGGCACGTGGGTGGTTGGAAAATTTTTCTAAAAATATGGGGATGTTCGTGAGGTTGTTTAGATCACGTTGTTATATTCAAACACCCTATTTGAGCATTGTATGAGAAGTTATTAGCAAGTATTGGTTATGTGCTTTAAATTAACGTTTTTATAGTTGTTTCGCATATAGGGGAGACTTATTCTGAGGACAAGCGCAGTCAAGGGTGACTCGGGGGCTATGACCGTTCGACATACCAATGAGTGGGCTTTTAGTTTTCAGTATATACTTATATACTTGATATTTTCCCAAAAAATGTGTTTAAATGAAAGTATGCCTTGAAACGCCATGCATATAAATTTATTTTCCGTATATGAACTGGTATATGATGCATATTATATAATTGTGGTGCTGTGGACACTCAGGTAAGCCCAGGTGAGTTATGAATTTTGATTGTGATTAAAGTTGTGATTGAGAAACATTGAGCTCATAAACCTGCACCTAGGGTGATTGTGATTTAGCCAGAGATATGACACATTCCTGTTTATAATATCACCTCCCGCACCATATGCTCACATTGGATCCAATTTAGGTGCACAGTCTTGTCATACAGACCATCATAGGTGGTTCCGACTCGTAGGTGACTAGTGATTTATCGCCTAGCTATCATGAGAGCGTAGTATTGAACATAATTATATTACACCCAGTCTTGTCGTACATACCCTTTTAGTGGTTCCGAATTATGTGCAGTGTAGTGCCGTATAGGTCATTGTAGTGACTCCGGCTAAATTGAATAATGAGCTATGAATTCAGCCGTACAGACTATGCAAGGGTTCCAGCTACTATGTTATTTTCCATGAATTTATTCTCACCTGAGTTACTTATTCTATTTTATATTTTGGCATGGCATACTTATGAATATGATTATGTGAAGCATGATTTGAATTGAGATATTTACATATATATATATATATATATATTTATGCATGTGTTTATATTCTAATTCTGGGAAAATTTTACATGTTTTACGGCGAGGGTTAGAACTTTTGAGAAATGAAATGAATTTGAAAACATTTGTTCTTGCTCACTCACATTTTTTGTTTTGTGCCCCTCCAGGTTTTAGGTAAACTTGAGGTTGGTGGCGTACGAGGATTTCGACGGTTCTGACATAATAAATTAACTGTAGGATATTTTCTGGTACTGTATAACTAGTACTTGTCCACTATCAGGGCCGCTGTCAGCCACATCCCCGAACCCAACGACTCTTTTCCGTATCCAACGACGGGAATTTTAGGACCGTTGATTGATCCAACAATCCAAATTCAAATTTTATTTAAAAAAAATGTTATTTTAAAATACATTGAATCCAACGGCTAAAATCAAATATATTCATATCTAACGGTAAAAAAAAAAAAAGATCTAACGGCCCAAATTTAAATCTAACGGTTAAAATAATTAAAAAAAATATTTAACTCAATAATTCACCCAAAAACTCTATAAATACCTATGTATTTGTTCAAACATCCACACAAAACTCAATTTTCTCCTACAATTCTTCCAATTTTTCTTTCTACCATTTCTTTCCATTTCCAAATTGTTCAACATGGCAAGAGGATGTTGCTTTATGCTTGACATGGGTTTCTGTTAGCGAAGATGGTGCAATTGGCACAAATCAAAATAAAAAGGTTTTGTGGGATAAAATCATTGCAAAGTTTCAAGAAAATTACAACAGCTGCGGGAGGGACGGTGGTGGTGTTTACGATCGATGGAAGACTATCAATAAAGCATGCACTTTATGGAAGGGAAGCTTGGAGAGAGCCGTGGTTGGCATGGCTAGTGGAAGGAGCGCCACAGAAATTGTGAGTTTTTTTCTTGATATTTTATTTGTCATGTACATATTATTTTCCAAAGCAAGCACTTTATGTATTTTTTGCATAGGGTGACAAAGCAATGGAAATTTACAAGACAAGAGTAACACCAAAAAATCAAGTTTTTAAGTTGCAACATGCTTGGGACGTCCTCAAGGATTGTCCAAGGTGGGGAACCGATGCGGACCAACAATGGGGAAGATTATTTCAACATGAAGCTGCACCGACAAATGTCGGAGATGAAGATGTCAATGAAGATGTCGATGAAATGACCCTAACTCCTTCTTTTGCAAGGCCCTCGAGAAGAGATAAGCAAAAGGAAGCAAAGAGAAAAGGGAAGTCCCAAGATCCTGCAAGTGGACACATTGCTACCGGAATTGCAAAATTGAGCAAAACCCATAGCGCTCACAAAAAAGAAGCGGCCTGAATGAGTTTGCAAATGAAGGAAGAAGGATATAGGGAGCAAGAGAGGTTCGAAATAAATTTGATGATGGAGGACCTCAACAAATACACTCCATAAAGGAAGAAGTACTTACGTGGTAAGCAAAGGGAAATTTTGCAAAGGGATGCCAAAATGAGTATATTTCAAGATGAGAATTCATCTCAAGGCTATATCCCAAGTCCACCATCACCAAATCAAGATAGTGAATATCATTATTAAGTTTATATAGTTTATGAATTTTCAATTGTATTAAGTTTATGTGGTTTATTAATTGTCATTTGTATTAAGTTTATGTACTTTATTAATTGTCGTGTGTATTAATTATTGTTTCTATTAATCTAGATGTCTTCAATAATTATTGTACTTATTATTCTACGCTTTGATGTAGAATAGATGCCTTCAATAATTCAACCTCCATTCAATAATTTATCCAAGGTACTACACAAAATACTTTGCACAAGAAGACACTTAAATTTATTACTAAAAAATACGAACATAGTACACTTAAAATTATTACATAAATGCTCAACCAACATCATCAGCGTTCACCTTCTCGGCGCCATACATGCTCAACCAAATCCTTGTGGAGTGTGTCATGATCTTGGGGAGCTTGAATTTTATTTAAACGTCTCATATACTCACTCAATGCGACCCTATATTGTCAGGTCTCATATGGGGTTTCAGCGAGATATTCAACATCTCTTGCAATAGTTCTCACATGTGTTGGTTGGTCATCATCCACATCTTCGTCTGAATCTTCTTCAATTTTGATGTACTCATCTTCTACAATCATGTTATGCAAAATTATGCACGTCGTCATGATTGAATGGAGGTCTTCGGTATGCCAAAGTCGTGTAGCCCCTCTAACAATGGCCCATCAAGCTTGTAGGATCTTGAACGCTCTTTCCACATCATTCAAGTAAGGTTTTTGTCTCTACAAAAATAATTTCTTCTTTGCACTATCGGGATGAGAAAAACTTTTGACAAAGGTAGACCAACTAGGATAAATACCATCAGTTAAGTAGTAACTTAGCTCATACCTATTAACATTTACCTTGTACTGAAATTCTTGTGCCCATCCATTGACAACATCATCGAACAAAGGAGAAGACCAAAGAACGTTGATATCTTTGTTTGATCCATGAGTAGGAAATCTCAAACGCTCGATGAAATAATCTTTCATCATTCGGTCATGACACTCTTCTCTATCATGCTGCACAAATGAATGCCCCGTGACAGAACCACGATGGCTAGATTCGACATGGTGCTCATATTGCATAAGCGAGTTTGCAAGTTCAGCTTCGGCGTTGATCATTTCAGCATCCTCAATGTCAAGCCTTGCTTGGTATTGTGTCATCTGCATTGCCTTGCTACGCCTTCTTCAATCACCCATTGATGAGATATTGATGATTTTTAGGAAACAAAAACACTTTGAAAGTTGAAAAATTAGTGAATATGAAGGATGATTGAAGGTTGAAAGATTGTGTGATCAACTGATATTGGACCTGTGTTTATATAGGGGATGGAAGTTGAACGGTTGGTGAAAGTTGAAAGTTTGGAAGTTGAACGGTTGGTGAAAATTGAAAGTTTAGTGAAAGTTGAAGGCTTGCTTTGTGGAAAGATTTAGTGATTTTTCAATATTTATCAGAATTTAAATATTTTAGATTAAAATGTTCATAAAATTAATATACGATAGTCTACATAATTTTTTTTTTAAAAGAAAAAGTTAATTTAAGAAAAAAAATTAGCTTAAATTCATTCTTTAATAATTCCGAATTAAAATTTTAGGCCAAAATAGTTGAAGCAGAAAAACTGTTTCTGAACTAAAAGTTAAATTTTTCGAACGAAAAAAATTGATTTTTAACCCAAAAAGTTGAAGGAACTCTAATGAACATATCCACGACCATCTTCTGTGAATTGGCACAAAATATAATTGGTCCAACATCGGTTGGTTATGAATATTTTATAATCCCGATGCTGGTTGGGTGAATAATTAGCAGAAAGAAAAATGTAGAACGTTAAGGATGCTTGGGATGTCATTACGTATCTTCAATTATGCAGTCAAACACCTCGTTTCTCTGCACACGAAGTTGACTACCTAGCATTTCTGTTACGTGGCTTTTGGGTCAGAAATTATTTTCGAAACCGGCCTAATTCATCACCCTTTGTCAAACTTGGACTTTTGACCCTAGAAAAGAAATACTTGGACATTGGAAGTTTGGAACCAACCTCAACCAAAATAGCATGAATTTTTGGGGAAAATAAAACTTGTGCCGCGGCACTCAGGCAACGATAGTTTTGAGCAATTCTTATGAAGACATG
This sequence comes from Malus sylvestris, assembly GCF_916048215.2. Lineage (NCBI taxonomy): Eukaryota > Viridiplantae > Streptophyta > Magnoliopsida > Rosales > Rosaceae > Malus > Malus sylvestris. The sequence continues at coordinate 28,659,611 of NC_062262.1, forward strand.
AAATCCTTATATTTTCGTCACATCAAACCCTTCTACTGATCTCATTCGATTTGATACTTTCCTTATATATTATGCAACTGTATTTAATTTTTTTTTAATTTATAAGGAGTGTGACCCTGCCAGACCCTGCGTAAAGCGGGAGCCTTGTGCACTGGGTACGACCTTTTTTATAAGGAGTGTGACCAACTAATTGGAGTTGACATTATTCCTAGTATCTATTAATCTAATTTACATATTAATAATTTTTTTTTTTTTTTGCTGTATTTTGTTTAAGTCTTACTTACTGGTGATTTTATTATTTTTAATTTAAAAATAAATATATAAAAAAAAAACATCCCTACTCTCATGTTTTCTCTCACTCACTTCATCCCTCCTTTAATTTAAAAAACAAAAGTAAAAAATTTCACACTTTATGTGAACATATACTAGTTATTTAAAAATAAAAAGAAGAAACGAACTAGTTTCATAACCTACACATACAATGTTTTATTTACTTTTACTAATGAGATATATTGTGTAGCTAACACACACTCATTGTAGCTAACACACACTCAGTTAATCTATGTAAAAATAATTTTAGATATTTTTTTTTAACATTTCTCAATCCACCTTCCCATGTATTGACTATTAAGGCCAATCTTTTTCTGTGTCTCTTAGTATAAAAATATACATAGTATCCGCCATGTCGAATGTGTGGAAATCGGACCAATGAATCCATATATATGTTGGTTATCTAGCTACCACCGTGGTAATGGTAATTGAGCTTCCCGACTGGCTTCTACCTTCGTAGACTAAGGTATCGATCTCCTCGGAGCTTCTTTCAGTAAAGAAACCAGGCTCCTTCGGTTGAGGCAATGGCGCTCCCTCATTGCCTAACATGAACACCACTGATGACATTGCCGGTCTGTCTACCGGAAGCTTTTGAACACATAATAGACCTACTTGAATGCATCTTTGCACCTCAAACTCAACGTACGAGCACTCTAAGCATTGATCTATTAGTTCCGAACACTTGCCTTTGTTCCATAGTAACCATGCCTGGTTCAGTTGCAAAATTATGTATCTTTAGTCATACATACTCATCGAAAACTATAGTCTATAGCGCTCAACATTTGGAAAACCCACAGAAGCATGTAATACTTACATGTCCAAGAAGATTGTGATCGTGATCTGGATGGTGAAACCCTCTGTTCTTTTTGCCACTTATTAACTCCAACAAAAGAACTCCAAAACTGAAGACATCAGATTTCACTGAAAACTTCCCGTCAATTGCATACTCAGGAGACATATATCCGCTGCATGCAAACAACACAATGTCAGTAGTTGTTTATAACTAGAAAGGAAGAAACCCATGCATGACATGTGTTAATTGGTATAACTTACTACGTCCCAATTACGCGTTTTGTTTTTGCTTCAGTTTGATTGCGTTCGAAAATCCTTGCTATGCCAAAGTCAGATATTTTGGGGTTCAACTCATCGTCAAGTAAGATGTTGCTGCTCTTAAGGTCCCTATGAATGATTCTTAGTCTAGAGTCTTGGTGGAGGTAGAGAAGTCCTCGTGCGATTCCCATAATAATGTCGAATCGCTTTTTCCAGTTCAACAACACCTTTCTATTTTGATCTGCATAAGTCATCCCCCATATTAATTAACTTTGAATGACATAAACAGATCTGCAAAGGACTCAACCTAATGATAATTTGAACTAAATAAATATTAACAATTCTTAAAGATGGAGGGCAGAATCTCAGACCGAAAATGTAGCAATCCAAGCTTTTGTTGGGCATGTACTCATAAATCAGCATCCTTTCATCTCCTTCGATGCAGCAGCCCAAAAGTTTAACAAGATTCCAATGTTGAAGATTGGATATCATCGCAACTTCGTTCTTAAACTCTTCAATTCCTTGGCCAGAATCTTTTGAGAGTCTCTTTACAGCAATGAATTCTTCTTGGGTTAAGTTGGCCTGAAAATTTTGTCTATTAGCTTAAATTCGTAGAAAATATCAGCGTCAAGTATCGTTTTGTTACCTTGTAAACCGAACCAAAACCTCCCTCTCCTAGCTTGTTTGTGCGGGAGAAGTGATTGGTGGCGGCTGCAATTGTATCAAAATCAAACAGTGGCAAATCCAAGTTCTCCTCATTGTCTCTTGAAGCTGTAAAATGAAAAACCAGAAAGTTAAAAGAACGATGAGAAGAACGTGAAGGACACACAAGTATTCAAACACAATGTCTTTGTCAATGCATAAGAGTTTCCTCCAGCATATAATAGTTCCTAGAAACGTCACGGGGCATGAACATGATCATTCTCATATATTCTTTCACAGGGCACAATATATTGAAGCATCTTTTTTCGATATAATGTGTCCACAAATATAACAGCAGGGCGCATCTGCATTTTAACTTACCTCTTTTATTTCTTCTCCTCTTCAGAATTATACACCAGGAAAACAAAGCCAAACCGAGAAAAAGTAGCAAACAAACCGCTGATATGACTGAAATGAGTACTACTTTTTTATCATTCTTCCCACTCGTTTTCCCTGAATGTCATATACAAGATAACATCAAATCGTTAAACCAACATTTCAATATTCTGATTTCAGCACTTCTTCATGAGTTTAGGCCCTAAAATATTGAATCATAACAAAATTGCCTGATTTTGACCTATTCAATTTGATCCCTGCAACATCCAATTCAAAAGAAATAAATCTTGCTCTTGATCAATATCAGGAGCTAACATTAATAAAGCAAAGACTGACTTACATGGCACCCGAATATATATATCTTGCGCTTGATCAATATCTTTTTCAACGGACTCGCGGAGATCAATTAGGTCGCCGAACCACATCATACAGAGACTGCCTTCATTTTTGATATCTGAGTTAGCATAAGCTACACAAGAACAATTCTTCAAGCACTCTGCCTGGCATTCGCTGGTGCTAGTGCTATTCTTGACCCAAAAATCCAATTGGTCCGGAAGTTTCACATTTTCGATTTTCAGAAATCCTTCTCCCTTCGAACAATTCAGTGGGGTCTCCCTCCTGCACCCACGAGCCCAAATAAGCACCCCCCATTCGCTCGTTGATGCCGGAAAAAACCCCGGCAAGCAGTCACAAATGGGTGATTTGTTAATCTTGCAAAAGCCATTTGCTCCACACTGTCCATAATTACGGCACTCATCATTCCGCAAAGTATACATAACAGCCCATTCAGTGCTTCCATTGTTGACAAGTAACCGCTGGATCTCGCCAGATTCAGTAAGCTTTAACCTTGTGATGGTAGAGTTACTGACAGCCCCATATGCATAGTATAACTCATTGGAATTATACACAAAAATTGGATTCACAACCGCTCCGAACGAAAGGGCTGCACCAGTACCTGTGATTCGGATACCGTTCCAAGGTCCAGTACGAAACTTTTTCTTCGATCCCTTTGAAATAACAAGCTGAGGCAACAAAACACGATCCATCCCGTAAGTATATTCTCCAGGAGAAGGGTCGCTAGCATTTTTCCAAGAAGTCAAGAATCTGTTGAGGCCGGTTCCGAAGTTCCACCCCAACTTCATTTCCTGCAACAAAGTGTCCGTAGGGAAATCGAAACTTTGCCATACATAATCTTCTGAATCAGTTGCGGCCTTGTCTCTAACAACAAGATTTCCAGTCTCCAAAAGCTGCGCAACAGGATCTTCTGCTGCTCGGGAAGAACTGGACGACCAAAGAGTGTTGTTCATGTTGTCTAAGAGGATCAGGCTTCCGTTTTTCGATAATGTCAAGGATCCATTTGAATCTGCAAGAGGCTTTTCTCTGTTGGCCACCCATACAACAGTATCTGGAAAGTTCTTGTACCATATTCCTAAATACCGTAAACTGCCAGCAGAGAAGAAGCCTAATTGGAAGCTTGTGCCGGAAGAAACCAAGGTATTCGTGCCGGTGATGGATTCTGACGGAGAAATGGTATCAGCTGCTGTGGAGAATTGTAATAGTAGAAAATGGAGTAGAGAGGTAAGGAGGATGAAAGGAAAGGGCTTCATTCTGTGTCGTTTGGCAAGCAAATGGGAATGTTGGACCTTATCTTTGGAGTTTGCAGCCACCTTCTCTCCTTGACAATTATTATCTTGGAGTATTTAGACTTTTTTGTCATTTTCCATGCTATTGCACTTTGAATAATTCTATCGAGAATGATAGTTGATAAATCTAGAATTGTTCACACGTGCTTGCTAAAAATTACACATTTTAAATGTTTCCGCATCTTATTGGATTGAGGTGTTTGGCATAAAAATCATGCACTTATTGATTGCACAAGTAATTAAGTGGGGAAGTAATAGTATCTATGGTGTATCGCAGCCTGTTTCTACGAGGCTTCCTGACACGCCAAGATTGATTACTAGCATTTCAAGTTCAACAGATGTGAAGAGAAAGCGACCCTTGAATCAATAGTAACCTAGCATGAGTCTCCAACTAATACTAGATGATGTTTTCTCCTTCCAGGCAATGTTGCTTGACACGTACAACTGCCATGCCTGCTGCAAGCTCTTGGCCGTCAAAGTCCTTTGTCCCACGAGGTGCTGGCACTGGAAAGGAATGCTAGCTGGTTAGTTTGAAATTTGGAGAGAATATTTGTCAAAGCGAAAGATTGCAGAGAAGATAGCAGATACATACATCGCTATCGAATTATTTTTCAGTCTTTGAATTGGCTTATTTGACCTTACAAAATAATGCCTGCTTTGAGATCCCTATGAATGATTTGAAGTTTAGAATCTTGGTGCAAATAGAAAAGCCCTCTTGCTATTCCCATAATAATGTTAAAGCGCGTCTCCAGTTCACTTTCTTCATATATGAACTCTAGACATTAATTAAGTGCCGAAGGTTCAAGAGACCGTTGGACATGTACTCGTAGATTAGCATCTGTTATTTCTTGTCCAAAAGTACACAAGATTCCGGTATTGAAGTTTTGCAATCAAAACTACTTCATTCTTGAACTCTTCTAGACCCTGACATGAGTACTTCGTAACCTTTTCACTGCTATTTCTTGTCCTCCTGAAAAGCTGCCCTGTATTTGATCATATTGAACATGCATTTTTTTTTATAATCAGGTGAATGTGAAAACATATGCCTTCTTGTTTACTGTGCATGAAAAATTGTTAACTTTTAAACAGGGCCAAAGCCACCCTCTCCGATCAGATTTTCATAAGAGAAATTGCCAGTGGCAGTAGCAATGGTTGCCAAGTCGAATAAAGGTAGGTCTATGTCTTCCTTCCTGCTTTTGAGGCCTATCAAATGGGAAGTAAGATCGTACTGCAGTACATGCTAAGAAATTCAAGCCAGATGGATGAACATGCTTACCTCTTCTAATAGCTTTTTGCTTCCGAACTACGCAGCATACCATGAGGGCCAAGATTAAGAAGCCAGAAAAGAATGAAACCACTATGAAAATTGTTCGTCTCTTCTTCCTTTCTGAATCACAAATTGATTCTAAAAAAGACAATAGCATCGAGAAAATCAACAATTTGTTAGCATAGAAATAAGTGGTGCAGAAATTATGTCTTACAGCAGGTACTATTATACCAATGGTATAAGAAAACAGTTCTAATGAAGGTAATGGTATAACACACAGTACCTAGTTCTGAAGGTGGCAATTTTGTATAGATATCCAGTTCACTCTATTCATATATGAACTCTGTGATACTAGATCCCCAAACCATGCACATTATGCAGCCACATCTCCCCTAATATTTGAATTTGCATAAGCTGTACACAAACAATTTTTTAAGCACTTCTCCATACATTCCTCGAGATTCATACTCTCATTGAGTGAAAATTCTAACATGCCAGGCAATTTCATCCCTTCAAGCAGTAAAAATCCCTCTCTGCTGTGGCAATCCAACGGTGTCCTTCTCATGCATCCACTGGTTTATTAAACATTTCCCATTCTTCTTGAAACCTTGGAGTGACGCATATGGGATACCTGTTTCTACAAATAGCATTAGCACCACAGTATCCATAACTGTCACATGGATCATCTGGTAACGAAATCATAACATCCCATTCTGCGCTCTCAGCATTCAACACAAGGCGTTGCAAAGAACTGGACTGATCTATCCTTAATTGTGGGGCAACCACATTCTTATTAGCCTCAAACTTGTAATACTACTCATCTTCATGCAATTCCATTACTGTATTGAACACTGAGTTGGCTGGGGCGGGAAGACCACTGAATCGAACTCCATTCCATGGCCCTGTTCGGTAACTAGTTGTGGTAACCCCTTCACTGTCAATTTTATATGAGAACTCGCCAGTGGATGGATCATGAATGCTTTTCCATGATGTCAAATGTCGCCTTTATCTGGTGTTTATGTTCCAGCTCATCTTCATATCTAGTAACAATGTGTCACATGGATTATCAAAACTCTGCCACACATAAGTTGCAACACTACTTGTACTTGTATTGTCCATCAAAACAAGATTTCCGGAATCTAAAAGCTGCGCAACTCGACTTTTTGGTGTTGTTGATACATTTGAAGACCAAATACTACTTGCATTTCGATTGAGAAGAACAAGATTTCCATCGATGTCAATCGTGAGTTTCCCATAGAAATCAGTAAGTGGACTGTTTCTGCTTGCAGTCCACACAACTTTGCTAGGTATGTTCTTGTACCGTATTCCCAAGTACCTGTTCCTGGAGTTTCCCGGCTAAGAACAGAAGCCTCGTTCAAATCTTCCACCTCACGAAGTTAGGGGGGTGTAGTCAAATAAGGATTTAGAGGGATTTTAAAGGATTTTAAAAGACTTTAGAATCCAGGAGTAGTCAATTAGGATTTTAAAAGAATTTAAGAGAGTCCATTCAAATACAGGGGTAGTCAATTAAGATTTGAAAAGATTTTACAATCCTGGTTAGTCAACTAGGATTTTAAAGGATTTTTATTGAGTCTATGCAAATTTATATGTATTAAAAAATTTATAGATTTTGAAGGATTTCATTGAATGAGTGATTTTGTAGAATTTGAGAAGAGATGGTAAGCTTAAAAAGACTACAAAGAATCCCACCTCCACCCCTAGGATTTCATTCAACCCCCTTCTCTCTCTCTCTCTCTCATTGAGAATATTTCTTCTTATTTAGATTGCTTTTTTGGGGGTGTATAACATGTAAAGGCAAATCAAGCTAATTATCCACTGCATCCCTCCCTGACGAGGTAATTTGTGCTTCATTGCTAATACTGAAATCGTTTTCCTATTTACATACGAGTGAACCTATTTACAGTGTTGTCGCAATACATAGTTAGAGATAGGGTTAATTCAAGTTTTGGTTAAGTATACTGTATATATTCGTTTGTAAAATGCATGGATGTTTTTAGAGATAGGGTTCTTCCTGAAATTTCGTAAATACCAATGTAATTGGTATGGGTTGACTATTGAATCCCTCTGATTGCTGTTGTTTGTGTCTCTTCATGGTTGAACAATATATTTTCCTTAATGCGTCAACAATGCTTTGATGCCGGTTGCTTGTGAGAAGTCTTTCGTTGCTCTTGTAAGGCTGATGTAATGCTGAAGCAGTTCTTCCATTTTATGATTATGAGGTCCTCTGCAACGAGGAATAAAATGGTAGTGGCAGGAAATGGCATGTGCTATGTCCAATTATTGGATTCACGTCGAATGTAGCATTCATCTACATGTCTTTCGGTAACTTGGGTCGAATTTTCGTGACGAGACGAAGTTGAGTTTTGTGGGGAGGAATGGCACTCGGTTCATCTTGGATGGCAAGGCATTTTAAATTAATGGGTGGAATTCGTCAGGGAGAACTGGGCATTGGGAAAACATGGAGGGTTGGGAGAACTGGGTGAAGTTCTTAAATTTTCTTTTCAAGTTTTTATTATTTTTAATCTTTATTTTCTATTTAAAAATAATTTTTTAAATGACAAGAAATCTCTCAAAATCCATTCAAATCTTTAATCAAAATCCATAAGAATCCTTAAAAATCCATCTGAAAGTTGTAAGGATTATACAATCATTTGAAATCTGTCACTTAAGTCTTTTAAAATCCTGTAAAATCCAAATTGACTACACCCTCCTTAAAGTCGGAGAATCGTTGACAGACTGGTTAAAGATTATGGTATCAGCTGTAATCGTCAAGTTCAATAAGATTAACAAAAAACCAGGAAGAACAAGAAAGGGAATGGAATTAAGCATTTTCCATGAACAACAAATGATCTCAATGACTTTTCATTTCCATGAACAACGGATTAGTAAACGCATCCATTTTCTTGGCTATTGACTGACTGAAAACATTAAAGTCCGTACAGAAGCAATCCATGTCAATTACACGGTTCTCTGGGTTTTTCAAATTGGAAAATGATTTATAATTTGCATAAAATATCAGGTAGTTGTGGTGTGGACTACAAAAATTAAAAACAATATAATGCAAGTTAAAGTTGAAATTAAGCTGTCCATTGTGTGGCTTAGTTAAACTCATTTTTCTATAGCATAATCGATGTACTAGAAAAAATAAAGTTAAGGTTGAAATCATATGATATCAATCGTATATCATAGTACTCTACATATATTTTGGTATGCTTGTTAAAAATTTGAAATAGACAACTTGATTTTAATTATAGAAAACTTCATTTTAATCCTTAAAAAAGATGAGTTTTAGATTATAACCATATGTAAGATTAAAATCCAATTTTAGTCCCTAGCACATTTAATCATATCATTTATTAGTTGTATTTTGATGTTTTATTTTATCTTTTTATTTTTATTTTAATGTATTAGTTACATTTAAATTTAACTTTTATTTCATTCATCATAATATATTTTAATGTCTACATTTAGGCAACTAATTTTTTTTATAATATATATTCCAATAACAATTTTGTATGTTCTTCATTCAGGTACATTAATACATTTGAATATTTTGGTATATCCATCGGTACAAACATGTAGTTACATTGATTCAATATAATGCATTTTGGTCATTATAATGTATTTCGTTACATACACTTTGGTACACATATTTGAGTATTGATTTTTAGGTACATTAATTCAATTATTATATTTCGGTAAATACATTTAGGTACACACATTTTGGTACTAATATTAGGTACATATATTTTTGGTATTGACATTTAGGTACATACATTTCAGTATTAACATTTAGGTACATTAATTCAATATAATACATTTCGGTACATACATTTAGGTTCATTATAATATATTTCGGTACAATCATGTCGGTACAAATATTTCAGTACAAAAAAAGTCAATTTTATATATTTTGGCATAATCATTTCTGTACACTTATGTATTTATATATTTTTGTATCACAAATTTCTTTTAATATTTTCTCATTTACATTCATTTCTAATTAAAAAAACTAAATATGAGCATATTAATAAAATTAAAATTTAATATGGAGAGATTAAATAAAAATAAACATTAAATAACAAAAATTGAATGTAAATTTTGATAAAAATACATTCAAGGGATTAAATTGAATATTTAATCTAGCACTAGGTTTTTTTTAAATTTTAATCTTTTGCAAGGACTAATGTTCAAAAACCCCTTTTAATTATTGGATGTGGAAGGACTAAACCAGCAGAAAAATACCATGGTCGTCAGCGTCAGCATATTTTCCTTAATTCTTTTTATTATTCTGGTTGTTTTGTGATGGAAGACCAATATCGTTTTAAAAAATAAAAATTAATGAAAATGTCTTGAAAATTTTGAGTTTTAACGATAAAGACAAGATAAAGGGTAAAATGAATAGTACCAAAAGTTTTTCGTTAAAATTCCTTAAAAAACTAAAAACAAGAAACCAAGGCAAAGTCTTGCTATGGGGACCCGGTCATGGAGGTGGATTGTCTGTCCTCCCATTTTCATATTCTTCTCATCCTTTCCTGTTCTGTGTGGTCATGGTTAAGTATGTAAATGGAAGGACAGACAATCCACCTCCCCCGGTCATTTCTCAATGCATATCAACTCTAATAAATTAGTTCGTTTATTAAAAAAAAACATTTCTAATAAATTAGTAAATATGTGCAAATTCAAGAAAAAAGAAACTCGAACGCTATTAAACAAAATAAAAACTAATTAAAAGGATTTAAAATTTTACATTTTAACAAAAATATCATTTAATAATAAGGACAAAAAACAAAAAACACAAAAAAAAAAAAAAAAAAAAAAAGAAAACACAACCCAAAGCGCTTGCAAGTTGCAACACCCTCGCCGTTTTCTTCCTTTCTTGCTAATTATCTCACATCTCTGTTGCCTATATGATAGCTCGTGCCTCTGACTCCTCGAAATGTGACTGCAAATATGAACAATTGAAGTACAAATTTAGGTAAGCAAATACCGAAGAGAAACGGCCTTGGCGCATTTTGCCGGCATAGGCGGCTTTGCAAGCGTGGGAACCGAGGTCGAGTACAATATCTGATACCTCACCTGCAGCCAAAGAAACCAGAAATCCCCAACAAAAAAAAAAGAGAAATCTATGTGGCATGCGTGCAGTTAGATTTTTGGGATATTTGTTGATTTGTTCCTTGAACTTGTATGTAGCTGTCAATTTTTTGCTGAACTTTAATTTTAAACAATTACACCTTAAACTTTTTAAATTAGACAATTTCTTCCTTACATTTTTATATTAGCCGATTACCTCACTGAACTTTTATAAATAGTCAATTCCCCTCTTAACATTAGATTTTAAAAACTTTCATTCAATTTTTCATCCTTTTTGCCCTCATATAGTTGTCATGTGTTGTTTTCTTGATCAAGATGAATGGAAAATTGGATGTAAATTTTAAAATCTAACGCAGAGGGAAATTGACAGAGGATAATCAGCTAAAATTAAAGTTCAAGGGGGAAATTGGCTAATTATAAAATTTTAAGAGATAATCAGTTAAAATTAAAGTTTAGAAGGAAAATTGGCAGCTCTATACAAATTTAGGAGATAAATCGACAAATATGCCTATATTTTTTAAGGAAAACTAATGAAAAAGGTTTGAAAACTTTGAATTTTAATGATAAGGACAAAATAAAGGGTAAAGTGAATAGTACCAGGATTGACTTTTTAGTGTAAAAATGTGATTTTTCGTTAAAGTGAACAGTACCGGGTGTTTTTCGTTAAAGTTCCATATTTTTTATGAACTCACCATCTCCGTACAAAATTGAAGCTAAATATCTCGCACCTCCAACCTGCAAATTTGATTCCCCTACTACAAACTTTTGGCTTTCAAATTTTCTAGCAATTCTCAAATATATTAAACCAAAATTAAGAATTTTAGAAAGGTTTTTTTTATTAGCATCCCACAAAATGTTGAATGCACATCACATTAAAATTTAATATTAAATGACTTATTTACCCCACTATGCAATGACAATTTTGACCTTATTAGGTTTTTAAAAAATAAAATAAAAATCTTTAAATACACCCCAAATCACTAAACCCTATTATTTATCTTCTCAACTATCAAAATCCTCCCACCCTCCATTGTTGAACAAACCAATGAAATTACAAACATGTTGATTGAGAAAAATTGCTTTTGACGAATGGAACACAAAATCAATGTTTCGGAACCTTTATATGAGGTAAGAGTTCATATGCCTTTTTCATATCCCTTATGGCCTCAACTATGTTTCATTGGTGGTTTGGTTAATTTCATATTCCTTTTTTTTTCTTCTATTGGTTATTCATTTTCTTCTTTGCAGGTTACAACTCCAGCTAGTGATCTTCTTAGAGAAGGTTTGGTTATGTCCCTTGAAATGAACATTGGAAAGCGACAAAATATTTTGGAGGTTGGACCTGAAAATGCATCGCAGGTTTGTTGGCATGTACCACTCTGCTTATTGATATTGAGTTATATGGTTCTTAACAAATAATTGAGGTGTATGATTCTTAGTAAATAAATGAGGATTTGATAATAATTTTTGGTGTATTTAAATAGGATAGCATACAAGGCAATACCTTTATAGGGGACAGTGAGGTTGCAACAACGAGTGTCGTTGATTACACAAACGCATTTAAAACTGACGAGGTAACTATTTTTAGTATATTGAATGTGCATCTGTGAATTTCATGGAAACTCTTGCATTCTTTTATGCAGCATAGTGCATTAGGTTCATAATAGGGAATAACATATGGGTTGGAATCTTAGCATGTCTACAAACATTTTGTTAGTGGCAAATGGCAATGATCTTGTATGTACAGGTGTTCAAAAGTAAAAATGATTTGCTTGATTGGACTCGCGCACAAGGAAAAAAGAATAATATGGTTATTGTCATTAAGAGGTCTGATGCGAGAGGGGTTGACCGAAGGAGGAAGAGAGCTCGAATAACATTTGCTTGTGAGAGACATGGCGAGTATCGATCCATATTGAGGAAGTCTGATATTAATGACCAAAATTCTGATGCAAATAATAAGAAGAAGAAAGAACCCAGGAATATTGGTACTAAAAAATGCGGATGTCCATTTATGTTGAAAGGAGTCAACGTTGGAGAAGGAGATGAATGGAAATTGGAGGTTGGGTGTGGGGTGTATAGAAGATGTGGGGTGTATGTACAAAATATAAGGTGTATATTGAGAATGTGGGGTGTGGGGGTATTATGGGAAAGTATGTGGGGTGTATTAAGATAATTTTTAAGTGAAAAAGTAAATGTGGTGTGTATTAAGTATATGAGGTTTATTCAACAATTAAAAAATAATGTAGTACTCATGTTTAGTTTCAGAAATAATTAGTGTTCAGTTTTTAGAAATAATAGTGTAATACCGTTCATTTTGAAAAATAATGCAGTATCGTTTTGTTTCAAAAATAATTTAGTACCATTTAGTTTTAGAAATAGTGTGTGACTGACGCGCGAGACCCCGCGCGTCAAATTTTTATTATAATGCAGTACCATTTAGTTTCAAAAATAGTGTAGTACCGTTCAGTTTCAGAACTAGTGTGTGTGTGTGTGATGATTTTTATTACTTAATTTTATTTTTCTATATTTAACTTTGTCATTTTCATTAAAGTTTAAGCTATTTTCATTAAATAAAGTTATATGATGATTTTTTGTTAAAATAAACTTGGCCCATACCATTTTCATTAAACTCTCATAAACAAACTATATTTTTTTTAATTACAAAACAACAACAAAGTCTTATCCTAATTACAAAACAACAAAGCCTTATCCTAATAAATGAGGTTGTTTGTATGAATCTTAGAACACTATTGCGTCCAGTTTTGCGCTAAATCTTCTGATATGTCCAAGTACACAATGTATTTTCTTAAAGTCTATGTCCAAGTCTTCTTAGATCTTCCTCTACCCCTTTTTCCCTGAGTCTTTATCTAATAATCGCATTTTCTAACCGAATCATCTGATGGTCTTTGGTTCATATGTCAAAATCATCTTAACCAATTTTCTTTCATCTTATCTTTAGTTGTGGCCATTCCTACTTTACATCGGATATCTTCCTCCTTAATTTTGTACTTTCTTGTGTGCCTACACATCAAACGAAGCATTCTCATATTTGCTATACTCATTTTTTGCATGTGGTGATGCTTGACTGCCCAACATTCCGTACCATAAAGCATTTCTGACCTTATTGCTATCTTATAAAATTTTCTCTTGAACTTCAGTGGCTTATGACAATCGTACAACACACCCGATGCACTCTTCCATTTCATCCATCCAACTTGTATTCTATGGTTGAGATCTCTATCCAGTTCTCTCTTTTTTTTGCAAGATAGATTCAAGATAACAAAAGTGTTCACTCTTTGGTACTTATTGGTCTCAAATCTCCACCCCTATCTCATTTGGACCCCTATTCCAACGAACTTGCACTTCATAGCGAAAAAGTTCACTCTTTTGTAGTTTTTTATTGCAAAAGAAGAAAAGTTTAGTTGAAAAAAAAAAGTATCTCCTATTTAATTAAACGCTTAAGTGGCATATTCAATATTATCAAACAAGTAATAATACTAACAACATTTGTAGGAAGACAATTGCAGGTTCCAATAAAAAAAAGGAAGTTATTTTAGGTGTGCAAAAGTTGAGGCTCTAGGAAGCTTTTCAAGGTTGTTTTCATATAATTGTAGCCATAGGACTTTTTGTCAAGGTGACGATTGTTGTGAAGTTTAACTCACTACTGGTCTTGCGATTGAAGATCTGGAAGAGGTGACTGGTATCTCCAAGAGACGACGAAGGCATCAATGAGGCTTTGAGCGCGAGAAAGATTAAGACCTAGGTAAGATTTATGTTTGGCAGAAATTGTGCTTTTATATTCTTAATTAAAACTTTTGTGGATGTAAATTTTCTCCGTCTTCTCTTTTGATGAAAATGCACCTGTAAAATAATAACACTTAAGATCGAGGCCAAAAGTCTCATGCGCCCATGATGAATGGGGCTTTGGCCGAAGAATCTATGATGCAAAAGTTAGAATTTGAGAGAAAAAGTGTTTAGGAATTTTTAGGGAGAGAATCAACTTGCATTTTGGTGTGAAGATAGGGCTATATATAGGGGTGTGGCCGACCCTATTTGGAGACATAGTGACCGACCACTTATGGTGGTATTTTGAATATAATTGCAATGGTAATTAATCCTAATTTGAAAAGAATAATTGGGAGTTACCTTGTGGGTGAGGATTTGATGAGTGATGATAGGGTTTTAAATAAATACCATTTTGATCACCTTTGACTCTTCCTTGATTGAGCCGTTATTGTCTGTTGCATGCGCGTGGGAATCCCGGTGTGCCTCGAGGGTAATTTTTTCATTTTCACCCAAAAGTACACGTGTCGCCTCCATAATTTTTTTGATTATTTTTTGCTCCACAAATGCCCCCACACCTGCTGGGCTGCTCTCAAGAAAAGGGCAACAGGTGTAGAGATCTCTAGCTTTGATGAAGATTCCCACTTGGACTTGGAATTAGATTATTCTAGGAAAGGGAAATAAATCGACTCTAAAGCCTATTTAAGTCTACCTTAAGTATGAGATTAGATCAACTTCAGAAGGCAATTATTTATCCCTACAAGAAAGAGAGAAAGCTAGAAGATATTTGTTCCCCCTCCCCTAACACTCTTCTTTACTTGCTCGTGCAAAAAACCGTTTTCCATCGATTTCTTTGTTTTCTCCGCGCCGCACCAATGTAAGAAAAACTTAATTTTCTTTGTCTTCTTGTTGAGTGGTGCTGCCATAGGGCAATCGAGGTGGTGCACCATGTCTACTGGTAGGGGCCAAGTGTCAGCTTGGTATTGGCTGAGGAAGTGGTGTGGCAGGGGACACAGCTTGTCCTGCTCGGCTTAACTGAAGCCAAAAGCTGGCTAGACATGGGCCAAGGAAGTGGCGTAGTATGGGCTGCTTGCCAAGAATGAGGAAACTGTTTAAGTTTGATTTCTCAACTGCCATAAATGGAGTGTCGGATGAGCGAACTGTTGAGTGCAAAGTGGCTACTGCCCCCTGACCATATGCTTTTTCGAGTATTTGATCTTTTGAGTTGTGTGGCCTTCTTGCACTGGAGAGCAATTAGTTTATCCTCTTATACTGGAGAGCAGACCCATATGGGTGTCGGGGAATTAGTTTACCCTATCGCACTGGAGAGTAATTAGTTTATCCTCTCGCGCTGGAGAGCAGACCCAGATGGGTGTCAGGGAATTCGTTTACCCTTTCGCACTGGAGAGTAATTGGTTTATCCTCTCACACTAAAGAGCAAGCCCAGATGGGTGTCAGGGAATTAATTTACTCTTTCGCACTAGAGAGTAATTAGTTTAACCTCTCGCGTTGGAGAGCAGACCCATATGGGTGTCAGGGAATTAGTTTACCCTATCGTACTGGAAAGCAATTAGTTTATCCTTTTACGTTAAAGAGCAGACCCATATGGGTGTCAGGGAATTCGTTTACCCTCTCACATTGGAGAGTAATTGGTTTATCCTCTCGCACTGGAGAGCGGGCCCAGATGGGTGTCGGGGAATTAGTTTACCCTTTCACACTAGAGAGCAATTGGTTTATCCTCTTGTGCTGGAGAACAGACCCATATGAATGTCGGGGAATTAGTTTACCCTCTCGCACTGGAGAGTATGAAAGTCATTGTTGTGAGCGCATCTGAGGAAAATTGGAATGCTAGACAATTGAAATAATCTTCAGCATATAAGGTCTTGTTTGGCAATCTGCTTAAGACTTCGTACTGCTTGTGGAACCCATGTAAAGGTGTACGTGGGAAGCGCGGTGAGCTGCTCCCAGATTTTCTTCAAGTATTGCGCCATTGTTAGATGTTTCATTGTGTGCCATTTTAAGGCTTGGTTAGTGATCAACTGAAAATCTGAATGGATTGCAAGCTTCTTCACCGCTAAGTCTTTCACTAGCAGAGGCTGCTAATAAAGCCTTGTCTGCTGCTTTGTCGTTGGATACTTTGAAGTTTGGAGTGTTATGTGCTTGGTCAGCGTGAGCCACAGGGCAAAATCAACACGACTAGGGGTTATGGTGCAAGATCGGTATAATTATGAGCCATAGTGACATATCAAAGGTTGTTGGGAGCTATGAAGTAGGTTGGCACGGCTATGAGCGCAAAGCTAGGGCTAGCTTGGGCCAGGTTATGCATAACATGAGGAATTTGACCACTAGGTCCGTGATGCTCGGCTACTAGACAAGGTCTGCCCCCGATTCTTGGTAGTTGGGCTGGTGTGTCCTTCTAGTACTCGTCTGCCCCCAGCACGCCATTAGGCTGAGCTGTTGCATTTGTTGGAACATAAGTAATCCTTGTATCTGACATTCTATGTAGGATAGTCCCATTTGTTAGATCTTGTTAATCCCACTTATGTTGGTCATGTCCTGTCGTACACCTTATCGGTGACCTCGTTGCATTGGAAATCACGTAATCGCTTGGTCAATAGTTACTCTACTTCTTCTTGAATTTGCTTTTGTTAAGGTAGCGGAGCTCTCAGCTGCCCCCGATCTTGACCTACTGGTCTAGGCTGCTATTTTACGTGTTCGACTCGTTTATGTCGCGGCTGTGGTGCATGTGGTACGTTCCTAGCGGGCGAGCGAATTCCTTGCAAGCTGCCGGTTAAACTTGAGCCAAATTGAGTGATTACTTCTCTCCATCCATCATGTTGCCTACTTCGGTGTGAAGTGGATGATGCTCCTTGCTGGTCTAGTCACGAATGAACACTTCGCATGGAAGGTTGCTCATGTTGATTATCAGAGTGTGGACCCAACCGTGAGTGTATGCTCGTTCATTGTCCTAGCCGAGAGTGTAAGCTCATCCGCGCGCTAAGACGAGAGTATACGCTATCTCGGGGGCCCAGTCAATAGTGTATACTACCAGAATGCTCGATTAGTAACTGGTCAAGTGGTTGCTTGATGGGACGCTGCTGAAGAGGTTCGTCGTCTACCCTTATTCTACTTGGGACACCTCGTCTGGGGCACGTTACATCTCGGTGTGCCGCAAGAGCTGATTCACCAAGGTCGTCTGTTGTGCGAGGGCGCTTATCAACTCTATAACTTGTCGAGACAAGTATGGTTCACCATTCAGGTTGAAAGAGTTTGGACGGTATGCGTATCCTTAAGTAGTGGAAGTGTAATGGACTCCGGGCGCGAGATTTAATTTGGGATATGTTAAATCTGCGAAAAAAGGTGAAAATACCCCCGGTTTAATCGTCGGTCCAGAAATCTGAAGCCGGGATGGTTGAACCGATCTTGGACTAGTTTAGATTACTTTGAAGGCCACGGGAGTGGGCTGGATCTCGGATTAGGCCACGTGTGTGGGCTGCCCCCGTGTGGGCGCTAGCTTGGGCTTGGCTTGGCAACGCGCTGACCTTGGGCGACTTGGGTTGTGCGTTGAGCTTAGGTCTGCGCTGCTAGGGTAACATCTTGGTCTGCTCTCGACGTCTAGGCTTGTTGCTTACCATGAGTCATAGGGTTGCCAAAGGTTGCCACGGTGGTTGTTGCCGTGGTGGCTGACATGGTGGTGCCTCATGGAGGTGGTGCCACTTCACTCGCCGTCACGTTGAGCCTTGTGGATCATTGTGGTAGGGCTACGCCACGATGTCCATCCCTCGATCCAAATCTATGAACATAGGAAGTTTCGTTTTTCGTGGTTTCCGAATTTCTAATCATTGTACTTTTCTTTTTCGTTTATTCAAAGAACTTTATAAAAAAAAAATAGGAATAAGAACGTACGAAAATCTACGAATGAACAAGAAATGAGAAACTTTGAATGCGAGAGTCTTGTTCTAGCGTGTGAATCAAGACTCTCACTAAAAGCACCAATTTGTGGATGCAAATTTCCGCCGTCTTCTCTTTTGACGAAAATGCACCTGCAAAATAATAACACCTAAGATTAAGGTCAAAAGCCTCATGAGCCCACGATGAATGGGGGTGCTTTGGCCGAAGAATCTATGATGCCAAAGTTAGAATTTGAGAGAGAAAGTGTTTAGGAATTTTTAGGGAGAGAATCAACTTGCATTTTGGTGTGAAGAATGCTATATATAGGGATGTGGCTGGCCTTATTTGGAGAAAAAGAGACTGGCCACTTATGGTGGTATTTTGAATATAATTGCAAGATATTATGTCAAATAATATCTTGTAATTAATTTGGTAATTAATTCCACTTTGAAAAGAATAATTGGGAGTTACCTTATAAGTGAGGATTTGATGAGGAGTGATGAGAGAGTTTTGAATAAATACCATTTTGTTCATCTTTGACTCTTCCTTGATTAAGCCGTTATTGTTTGTTGCATGATCGTGTGAATCTTGATGTGCCTCGAGGGTAATTTTATCCTTTTAACCCAAAAGTACACGTGTCGCCTTTATAATTTATTATTATTATTTTTTACTCCATGACTTTCATGTTCACATATAGTTTGGGACCCATATTATTTTTTGGATTTCAATGGTAGAGCTATTGGATTCTTGACAACTTTTCAAAACTCTGATAATGGCAGTCAAATAAGTAGTACGTGCTCTTCAACTATTACGTACGGTTGATTTACTCCAATTGAGGTGGCGTTGAACTGTTAAAATATACATATTTAGAATTGTGGCTGCACCCTAACAAAGTAAAGGATGAAGGAAGTTGCATGGAAATTCCCTTTTATGTTGGACAGAAGCTACCAAATCAATGTGAACGTTACCTCATCGATTGATCATCATGCATCAAACTTAACTTTGCAATATTTTAACAACCAAGTGTTGGTCCAAACTTCTTCAAAAAGTGTTGGTCCTAAATATTGGAAAGGGACCGGATCCCTTCCACCAAGTCCACCAAGTCCACCACGTCTACTCATTCAGACCATTGGAATTTGATCCAATGGTTAAAGTTAACTTTTAAATGGGCCCCCTGTTTGTAGCCATTTGATCAAATTTCAATGCCTCGGATGGGTGGACTTGGTGGAAGGGATCCTGAGAGGATCCCTTTCCCTAAATATTACACAACCTACGTGGCGCTCATTTTGAAGTAATTATGAGCTAATTGCGTCCTTCAGTGGCTTCATTGCTACTCGGCCAGGGGAATATCTTGAACGTGGTGGGTGTGGTGAAATGCGCTGCTGACTTTTGAATCAAGCGACTTTGACCGAGGAATGAACACTCTCGACATTGGGCTCTAAAACCTGAAGATAAGGTTATGCTAGTCACTTTAGAGTTCTGGATCTTCTGCACTAGATTCGGCAACCTCAACTATAATATTGAGAATATAGATCCTCTGAATGGGTGTCAAACTATATGGGCAAAGATACTCATATGAGATGAGTGTCTTTATTGTAAAAGTGGTTCGGCTGTTTGCGTGCCGAACTCCAAATGTGACTTGTGAGTAATCAATCATAAAACACTTCAATTCGTCGAGACCATTGATGAAGTGTCCTCTTTCGGTGAAGGAATCAAAGACTCTTCATCGGATGAGACTTGAGATAAATAGTCACCCGCAAACTTGGGAGAATATTTGTCTATCCAGTCAGTTGAGACTCCTAAGGCAAACTAACTCCACAACTATTGCCCTGTCTATCAAGTCGGTCGTTGTCATTGGTTGTCAACCCAAACCCTTCTCTCTAGTCAGAATACGTGTTGACAATTAGTAAATCAATTAATTTTCACAAAATGGTGTGAAAGGTTTCACTTAGAGCGTTGATTTGTGTGCTAAGTTGAAGGTCTTCTCTATGTTGCCAATCCTCTTGTATTTATATGAATAAGTTACTTGATCCCTAAGACTACCAAGTTGCAGAGTCCGGATAGTATTGCAATTCCTCAGCATGTTATCTCAAAACATTTAGAATTTCCCCACAAATCCTTCTTCCACCAAACTCTATCACAAGTGAGTTTTGCCCTCTTCGACTTGAACTAGAATTATGAACCTAGACTTGTTTGAGGATCAATTGAAATCCCATCCAAAACCAATCATGATCAGTTCAAACTTTTATTCAAAGATTAATCCTCATCCTCGAATAGTCATACTTCATCTAGGACTCGACCATGCTAGGATCCTAATCTTGGTCCTTAGACAATCCTATTTTATCTAAGAGTCGGCCACTCCTTCAACACTGCACCACTTGGTTGAAACTCACACCATTTTAGGCTGACATCAATCAACTCCAGCCAATGTGAATTTTAGACCCAAACACAAAGATATATTAAAAAAAAAAGAGAATGCTAGGAAGATCAAATTTTTAAACGAAATTTGCAAACCAAATAATGTGTCACCAATAGAAAATAAGCACGTTAATCAACACTTAAGTAATAATCCAATCATCAACATCCACATCATTTGATTTACAAAATTTGATTTAGGAATTTGGTCTCCCTAGCATTACCATAAGAGAATTAGTTAACGAGTTCAACATTGTGTAATTTTGACATCATTGTTAGTGTATAATTGGCTCGATGCAAGTTAAAAAAAGATGTGAAGAGAGTAATCTCATGGGAGATGCAGAACAATAATCTAAAGTTTTAAAAGTAGGTGGTCTCCATCTAATTGCATCTAATTTGATTTATGAATTAGAAGGTGTGTGTTCAAGTATTTCTCCTTTATCTGGTTTCTGGTTTATCTAGAGTATTCCAAACATGGCATCATCAACATGCAACGGCTTCTTGTGATCGGGCTTGTTTTCTCAAGCGTCTAACGAAATCCAAGTGGACCTAATTTGTTGGAGAGTGGGTTACTCCATCGCGAGCCAAGGCTCCAATACTAACCACAAACTCCCCTACCTATAAAATATAAGGCAGCAAGTGGGGTACTCGCTTACACTTCCCATCACAGGTCAATTTGTGGTTAGCCTCGTTGGCGTATATTTAAGTTAGTGTTGTACTGTAGTGGTGAAAATCAATTATGTTTATGTATATTGGTGCGAGTTTGATTCTCACCGACTCTCCTTCCCATGACAACTAACTATTTAATCAACTAACGCTTGTTAATTGGCGAAAGAATTGAAGAAGAAAGGAAAACTTTCATTGAATAGATTGTTGAAATTACATAGAGACTTATGGAGAGTCTATTACCCTCGTACTATAACACCTTAACATTAACAACACCTTCTCTAACATAAATGATTCTATGAAATTGTTACACTTTTCACATTTTCAGCAGTCCATCGTACTGTCCGATAATCCTAAGAACGTTATCGCTCTACTAAAAAGAGCTAGTGTTTTTCTTTTCTCCTTTTTTAAAAGAAATTGTGTCACAAACTCAAGCAGAGATTGACTAAATTGATCGGATGTCAAATCTTAATTACTTAACTAACAAAAATCAAATAGTAATGATATATCAATCAATTATTGACAAAAAAAAACAGCGATAATAAATCAATCAAATATTAAAGAGACAATGAAACCATAAAGATATTGATAACATACAAAAAAAACTAATTATTTTAGTAATAAAATTTTTCCAAGGTTCTTGGCCAATTTTCCAAGAAAAAAACTGTACTTCTAGAGCTAGCTAGTACAAACAGCTAGCCCTTGGCCATGACGCTCCTGCTAATAAGTTATCCAAAACAACAGCAGCATCACTCGTAAATTTAAGATAGATAGAGTATCTAATTGCAATTTAAAAAAAAAATTAAAGCATTAATTTAGTAAGGTTTATCTGTAATTTCCTCTCCTATACTGAGCTAAAGTTTATTACTTAGTATAATCGCACCAATAGGCATAAAATCCCCGAGATCCGATGCAGCTTCCAGGAAGGAGATGAGCTTCATCACACAACCCAAGAAAAAAGAAGGAAAGAAGTTGCTGCTAACAGTTAAAATGGGCTAACAAGAAAGTCACAATAATAATAATTTATAGATATATTATTTTCCTTATATATATTCGCACCTCAGCTCATCACTCCTCACTCCTCACTCCTCACTCGTTAAATAACCCCCTCCGGCCTCCATATTCTCCATCATCCATATCTCTTTTGGGTCACTTATAAAGCTTTCGATTATCTTAGTTTTGGATACTAATTTTTCATTAATCATGATAGCATTAGATCATCATTATCAAAATATCATGAGTGCAGTTGAATTTGTGGACTACTTTCCATCCATGATTGCAAGGATGGGAGACGAGGGGTTTATCGGGGAGCTCTGCAGTGGGTTTCGATTGCTGATGGATGTCGAGAAGGGGCTCATCACTTTTGAAAGCTTGAAGAGGAACTGCGTTCTGCTGGGATTGTATGACATGGGAGATGATGAGCTTCTGTGGATGTTGATGGAGGGTGATTTGGATGGAGATGGAGCTCTCAGTCAGATGGAGTTTTGTATTCTCATGTTTAGGTTAAGTCCAGGGATAATGGATGGATCTAAGCAATTTTGGATGGAAGACTTCGATCACCGTCGTGTAAATGATCATCAAATGTATGTAGGCTTCCAATGATCAATGTATTATCTTGTTGTCTGTCTATGGTGTATCTTATTCAATTAATAATGACTTTGATAAAGTTGTATCAATGATTGTAGAAAAGTAGTAGGTTTAGCAATTTCAATTCATTATTATGTTGTGGTATTTTGCTATTTTATGTATTAGGATTTTCTAATTGAATAAGGATTCTGATTGTTTTCCCGCTTCTTGTTAGGGTATAAGATTGCTTTCCTGTTTGCTTCATTATTTCTTTATATAAGTACACTTCTTGTAACTTTGTGTAGATTAAGTCTTGACAAGATGTGACCTTCTCAACTTATTTTTGTTTATAGAATAAGATTCAGCGTTTACAATTCCTTTTTCTTCTTTTCTTGTCCTTTGATTTACACACACACACATATATGTGTTGTTGTGCTAAGATAGCACCAAACCTTATGGAACCAACTCTTGATAACCCACAGGAAATATATCAAATGAAATGCAAGAACAAAATATTAAAGACACCAAGATTTTAACGAGGTTCCTCAACAGTCAGTGTAACTGGAGTACGTCCTCGGAGCAGTAGGAGCTCACCCAATAATCCACTATCAACCAAATGGGAGTTTACAAAGTGTTGGCAATCTCACAACCCAAATAACCCAATACACCCAATAGCTCTCACACACCACAGAAACAAATAGAGAAAGAAATATAATGAATAATTTCTTCTCTATACATGTAGCTCAAAGTTATTACAACAATAACTATGATGGATGATTGCTAACCAAAAAGAAGAGCACCTTCTTCTTCTTTTCTGCTCTCAGTTTTCTGCTCTCTGCAGCTCTCTTTGCTCTCTCAAAGATGGACTACTAAAACAGAAAATGTTGCACACTCCTTCCTCTCTCTTTCTCACTTCCGTATGCTAACATTCATCCATCCTAAAACAACTAATAAGCAAAACCAAAGTAAAGACATAATAATTACTTTACAAACATCATCATGACTTTTCTTTTTTCTTTTCAACAAATATAATCATGATGTCTTTCACTTTTTTTTTCTTTTGGTTTGTTTATTAGGAAAGGTGATGGCCACTTGGCCACAATTCAACATGTGTGGTTTGCAATTCCTTTTTCTTCTTTTCTTGTCCTTTGATTTGTACACATATATATATATATATATATATATATATATATATATATTGTGCACGCGCGCGTGCGTGTGTAGTTCAAGCACCCATATGCTATGTAATTTTAAGTACACTCTCTCCTTGATTTAATTTCATATATTGCAATGTCAGTAGAGACGCTTGCTGGTTCAATCGCATTTAGTTGGCATATAGGAAGCAATGGTGCTATATGGAACTTGGCATGGAGATGCTGATTATTAGAACAATACTGACGCGCAGAGGAAGATCTTATCGGGAAGAAATTTTTCATTGTGACGGGAATACGGATAGTACATTATGTGTTTTTATATAAATCGTGGGAAGTTTTAATATTTAAGTTGTTAACTTTTAAACACACATATCACACTATTTATATAATAACATATAATGTACCATCTCGTTCCGATAATATTGAATATGTTTTTATCCGGCCTTTAGCATAACTCTTGAAGCTTCCTGAACCTCCAAAAGCAAAGGTGCTAATTTACCCACAAAAAGTTCACATGAGCACCCTAGTGGCCTAGTCAGTTGGATTTTGGATTTTATAGTTGTGTGCATTTGGCCTAGTCAGTTGGATTTTGGATTTTGGATTTTATAGTTGTGTGTGGTGTCAGAATGCGCGAAATGGTAAGTAATATTACGTGACATGTTGACTTAATGTTACTAGTCCATTGAAAATAATGCATGTCAAATAGACCTAGTAGCAAGTCATTTTATTTATTTGAAACGTGTGGATTTATCACAAACTGTTTTTAAACATGTCACCAACCACCATTGACAAATCACTAAGCTAACAAGTGACGAGAAATAATCAACCTAACCACATTAACAAATTGATTATAAAACTCTTTTAAATCCATGATTTAAACTTATAATCTCGAGACCAACACAAAGTAATTATCAAAATTTATAATATTGCGCAGTGCATTATGCAAAACAGTACACCTATACGTAAATATCAAGTCAGGAGTACATGAACAACTCCAAGGAAAAAGAAATTGGACAACAACTCCATTGCAAGAAAATAGCCGGACAGCATCTTCTTTCAACCATAAAATTGTATTCTTTGATTCTTCCTTCACTTATCTTATTTGTGTGGAGCATGAAAATAAATAGGGAGAGTAAGAATCATAACTTAGCTAGTTTTAACTTTAGCTGTATGAAATTATTAAACGATTGAACAAAAGCTACTTGCAGTTCAATTAATCAAAGTAATCATTCATATGCACATCATGACCATTCATGAACAAGGGCGAGATCCCTCTATATATCCAATGTAACGTCCCAACCCGAAAATTTTATTTCGGAAAATAATTTCGGTGATAAACCCAATTCAAACTCTTGTTTAATTTACTACCATTACACATTATTCTTTAATTAAAATTCCTCAATTACTCACAAAAGTCCGCCACCAAAATTTACTTATAAAAAACATATGTTTATATTTTTAATTTAACACCAATTTATTTTCTTCACTCTAATTCCCAACAAGAGGTCAAAACTCGATTATTTAAGGCTGCATCTAACCCTGTTAGACTGCCTACATATCCTCGAGCGGGATCAAGTCTTTCGTACTTCATCATTTATTTTTTTATCCATTTCTGAAAATATTCTAGTAACAGAAATATTCAACATTAGCTTTCATAATCAAATCACATCAAATGAATACCAAATATGGATTTAAAATGGTCAAAAATTAACATATTTTGCAAGAATGTACAACTCAAGGAGAGGAACATTTTTCATACCTAGGCCGAGGTCCAATTCGGCCAGGAAAAGCTCCAATTTCACCCAAACCCGCCGGAAACCCTAGAAATTGGTGGCCTCGATCCGTCACCTCCGATGTTTCGCCGCCCCAACCAATGCATGGGCTTTGTTCCTAAGGTTTAGGGAGGTCCATTGATGGTGGTAATTGAAAGATTTAGCTTCAGGATTTAAGGAATCGCCACCACGAACTTGATACACCCATCGTCGGTTTTTCGCAATTACAAGCCTAAATTTCATCAAATTTGGGGTGGAATGGGTAGATGAGGGGTTATGGAAGAGGTTGTAAGTGGTGGATGGGTGAATTCCAACTGAAAAATGGCTGAAATTTGTAGGAATCAAACCGGGTCACCGCCGGGTACACGGGTCAACGGGATGGGAACCCATTTCTCCCTCATTTTCTCTTCTCTCCTTTCCCCTCATTTCCCTCTTTTTGATTGGTCCCTTCCTCTCCTTCCCCCTTGATTCATCCACCTCTATCTTTTTCTCTCCTTTCTTTCCCATCACAGCCACACACATGGCACATCCATTGCTCCAGATTTTTTGGAGCCTTCCAAATTAATTGTAAAATGCCTATTTTGCCCTCCACTTCAAACGTCAATAACTTCTTCGTTATAACTCCGTTTCACAAACGGTTTCCGCCTACTCGCACGTAGGGTCGTCCTCTATCCAAATCTGTCAAGAAATCCGATACAATCTCTGAGGATAAAATACGTCATTGTATCATTACGTTAAGCCAACTAGAGGCATTTTTGTCTTTTCAACTTAACGATAACTTTTTTTACTACATACATTATAATAATTTATGGAACCAAAACTTTAGAAGTTCTTAAATCAATTTTTCACAACCATAAATCAATTTATTTTCGATTTTTCTCCACATATTCATATATTTAAATTTTCAGGGTATTACATCCAAACACAAGGTTTTTGCACTTTAGGGAAAACCCAGATCATAGTTTCATGGAAAGAATTAAACCTAAGTCTAATCTGGAAAAACCCCATTCGGTTTTGGTTTAGAGGTTCCAACGGTCAAACAATTTTCAATTTCTAAAAGAGTCGTTATTTTGTCGTTTTCCACCACCACTAATCTCATAGTCTCTAGAACCTGACTTCAATTCTCCATGAGAGCAAATTTTTATTTTTTATTTTTATAATCACACACAAACTTTTCTTCTTTACAAATTGAACTCATGTTTATATGTCTTGTGGCTCTGGTACCACATGTTAGCATATAATTAACAAACACCAAGACCAAAACATGAACTACAACTATAGAGAGAACCAACCGATTATGTGTATACAAGAAACCAGGAAGGAAAACATACCTGCAGCAGCACCAGAACTCGAAGCCATCGCAGCAAACTTTCAGTGATCCTTCTCTTCTCTTATAGATTATCAAGAGTTCGACTCACAGATAGGTTTCGGTCCAATATGAGGGTTAGTTTTGTGAGAAGAGAAGCCAATACACACACACACACATAGACTTTACCAAAATAGATTAGGATTTCCTATCAAAATCCTCATAGGAAACAAATACTTGTTTTCGTGTCCTGCAATTTGATCTCAATGCTATACAAAATCCGTCTTTGTCAAGGATTAGCATTCCCTTTATTAACAAGACTTTCTATCAAAATTGAATACCTATAACTGGTCCTAAAACTTCTCTATCTCATACTTGAATTCAAGAAACTCACAATGTCAAGTTTTTTTAAGATCAAGATGTTGCAGAATTGTCACAAGGCAGATTTCTTTTTGAAGAACAAAATCAAACTGAGGTTGCTTCTTCTGAGGATAATTATAGGGAGATTTTGATAACTCCCTCATCTGCAATTCAGTTGGAAGAAGATTGACCTATTGAAGATAGAATGGAAATAGATTTTGGGTCTCAAGTGCAACTGCAACAAAATCAAATTCCAGGGTCTGAAGTTCAAGGAAATCCGAGCACTAAAGCTATTAATGAATATACGATTCCATTGAGATAATCAACAAGTATCAAGAAGACCACCATGTCAAATGACTATGTTTATCTCCAGGAGAATGAGTTTGATTTTGGCAATATAGATGATTTCTCACCTACTCTTAGGCAATGAATAGTCATCAACAAGCATTATGGAACATTGCAATGAAGGAGGAATTAGAATCGATGTCACAAAATAAAGTATGGACATTAGTGGATTCCAATTCTCAAATCAAGGCTATATGATGCAAATGGGTCTATAAGACGAAAAGAGATGTTCAGGGCAAAATTGAAAGGTACAAGGCAAGATTGGTTGCCAAGGGTTTCACTCAGAAAGAAGGAGTCGACTACAATGACACTTTTTCACTAGTTTCTTCCAAGGATTATATGAGAATCATAATGGCACTAGTTGCACACTTTGATCTGGAGTTACATCAAATGGATGTGAAGACTGATTTTCTCAATAGTGAACTACAAGAAAACATTTACATGCAACAGCCTCTTGGATTTGTTGAAAAGGGGACATAAAATATGGTATGCAAGCTCAACAAGTCTATTTATGGACTGAAGCAAGCATCAAGACGGTGGTTTTTAAAATTTGATCAAGTTGTTACAAAGCATGGTTTTGTGGAAAGCAAATTGGATGATTGCATATACATTAAGTGGTCGGGTTCAAGCTTTATTATTTTGGTATTGTATGTTGATGATATCCTACTAGCAAGTTCTAATGTGAAGCTCCTCAATGATACCAAGGCCATACTTAGCAAGAACTTCGAGATGAAGAACCTTGGATAAGCACACTATGTGCTTGGCATTGAGATCATTCGAGACATGTCCAAAAGGACACTTGGACTATCACAAAAGGGTTTTATAGAAAGAGTACTCTTGAGATTTAATATGGAAAAGTGTAATAATGGTGAAGTGCCTATGAATAAGGGAGCTAAATTCTCTAAAGCGCAGTGTCCCAAGACATCCATAGAGGTAGATAAAATGAAGAACAAGCCTTATGCCTCTTTGGTAGGTAGTTTGATGTATACTACCATTTGCACGAGACCAAACATAGCTTTCATAGTAGGAATGTTGGGTAGATTTCAAGCAAATCCAAGAAAGCCTCATTGGGTGGTTGCAAAGACGGTTTTGAGGTACTTGCAAAGAACCAAGGGGTATATGTTGGTTTATGGCATAGAAGATAATCTAGAGCTAGTTGGTTATAATGATTCGGATTTAGCTGGTGATGTAGATGACAAAAAATCCACGGGTAACTATGTATTTATGCTTTGGACTGGTGCAATTTCATGGAAAAGTGCAAAACAAACTACAATTGCCACTTCTACTATGGAGGCAGAGTTTATAGCTTGTTTTGAAGGGATGAAACAAGTTATATGACTAAGAAATTTCTTAACTGATTTAAGAATTGTTGATTTGGTGCAAAGGCCTGTTAAGAGTATTGTGATAATAACTCTGCAATATTTTTTGCTAAGAATAATAGAATAACTTCAGCTTCTAGATTGATGGATGTGAAGTTTCTTAAGGTTCGAGAAAAAGTTCAGGAATGAGCTATAAAAGTGGAGCATTTGAGTACTGATGTGATGATAGCAGATCCTTTGACCAAGGTGTTTCCTATTGGGGTATTTAAAGCTCATGTTGCACAGATGGGGGTTCTTGAATCATTTGATCGGTGGGAGTGATCCATTGTTGCATATTGACTGTTGGTTGCTGTTGTGAAGTTCAGAGAGCTGGTGCAGTGATGAAAACAGATTTTATGTTTTTCAATAAAGCTTAAAGCTAGTATTTAATTAGCTAGTTTTGATTGGTTTATTTTATTTTTGAATTGAGACTTGTTATAATGGTCTATTGTTTTGAGAAATAAAATTTGAGATAGTTCATTTGATGCCTTTATGACAGTTTGTCTGTTTAAGCAGTTGTTGTTGAATTATCATATCATGCATTGTTTAAGGCAATTATTTATTTTGAATTCTTGCTAACAATGTTGTGAAATAGTGGGAGCAAATCCTTTTGCTCATATTGATCGAGTTCACAATGATAAAGATGCAAATTGAATGTATGTAACTCTTGAAAACTGTTTTGCATTATGGTTGTAATAAAGTTTTAGAGTTCTACATTTTGAAATGTATGTGAGATTGGTTGTGATTGAAAACTTTTGTTAACAGACTTAGTGATCACTTCTATATGAGTATGATTGAATAAACTGAGTGCTTGAAACTGTTCTCATACTTAAGTGGGAGAATGTAAGAATATGAGTATGAGATAGAGAAGTTTTAGGACCAGTTATAGGTATTCAATTTTGATAGAAAGTCTTGTTGATGAAAGGAATGCTAATCCTTGACAAAGAAGGATTTTGTATAGCATTGAGATCAGATTTCAGGACATGGAAACAAGTATTTGTTTCCTATGAGGATTTTGATAGGAAATCCTAATCTATTTTGGTAAAGTCTATATGTATATATAGTGGCCTCTCTTCTCAACGAACTAATGCTCATATTGGACCGAAACCTATATGTGAGTCGAGCTCTTGATAATCTGCAAGAGAAGAGAAGGATCACTAAAAGCTTGCTGCAATGGCTTCGAGTTCTGGTGCTACTGCAGGTATGTTTTCCTTCCTGGTTTCTTGTATACACATAATCGGTTGGTTCTCTCTGTGGTTATAGTTCATGTTTTGGTCTTGGTGTTTGTTAATTCTATGCTAACATTCCAAACCCTAACACAACTGGACATATATATACGCAAACAGAACATGCGTGCCGTACTTATATCATGCGTGACATTGGATTGGATATTATATAAGTCTAAATTTCATCACCAATATATGAATTTCCATCGCAACAGGAACTGATCATAGATACCCATTGATAAATACATGTACATTATTGTACGAAGTAGCTAGTAGCCTAGTACTAGATGAAAACAAAAAGTTGATATTGGTGCAGTTGATCATCATGCATATTCGTACGTAGTTTGAAAGTGGCTAGCAATTAGACAAAAAGCGAAAGGAGGAAAGGGAGGGAGGACTTCCAGGAAAGCGAAGAAGCAGCCAACCAATTGAATCGATGGCTAACTAGCTACAGCCACAGAAATCAAAAAATGCCAAAGGGGCAGGCGCAGCGCTTATCGTTTTGTGGAGAGCTTCGTCTCCTTCTTGGAAGTTGCATGGATGTTGCTTATAACAAGCGCTCATCGTGTTGTTTGGTCATCACACACACAGATATTTATAGATCTGGGTAAACTGTCATTTGACATTTTGAACTATTACTCAAGTTGACATTGACACCTGACTATTTTTTTGATAAATTAACCCTATTAACTATTTAAAATAAGTCAATTGACTCTTTGTCAGTAGATTTCATCCAATGTTTCGTCAAATTCAATGGAAAATTAGTCTTTCCTTCATCAATTCTTACTTGTCAACTATAACAAACAATGTAATTATGACATATGAAAACAAAATAATGTGTAATGACAATGTGAGATGGTCCATTATGTAATGAAATGATGAAATGACTAATTTGCCCTTAAATTTGAAGGAATTGATTTCGCAATCTTACGACGAGGGGTTAATTAACTGATTTTAAATAGTTTAGGGATTTAATTTACCAAAAAAATAGTTCAAGGGTCAATTTCAACTGGGGTGATAATTCAGGAGGTCAAACCGCGCCTTACCCTATCTGTATATATAGGTCTATAACCTCATTCATCTTTTACAAGTAACATATTGACATATATTAACGTGGAGGCACATTATAAGGTGAATAATGAAAATTTGTACATTATTGTCGTATCAAGTTGTAATGAAGTGTTAGCAAGTTAATCAACTTCAATTAGGTTTTCATGTATAATTACATCAATATATATATATATGCCATTATTTTTTTATATGGATCCCTATCTCTAGGTTAAGGGTGTGGAAACCATGAACTTTCACAACGATGTGCTTTAGTTTCGTTTTTTATCTACTAAGTACATGCGTGTGGTGGCTGATTGGAGTTGTCTTATGAACGAAAAGGTGAAGTGTGGAAACCTTTACTGGGATGATGATGGTTGCTTGGGTTTGAAAAGAAACTGCATGAAGAAAGGATGGGTGGAAAATTAAAGAAATGAAAACAACAAAAACAAGCGATGAACGTTGAGGAAGCATGCTACCGACTCTCAAAACGGCAACCGAAGGAGACGTTTGTGGGCGGAGTACGAGAAGGCGGGAGTATTATGGGACATTAGTTGCCTTTTTAACACTAGAAGAGTTTTTTTTTATAAATGGTGCGTATTTTTTTTCTTTCTAATTAACTATTTAGTTAATACGCACGGAATATTCTAATCAAATCATCACCACCACAACCTTTGTTGAGGTCTACGAGTGATGAATCGAAGATGGATGACAGCTCCAATTTCTTCCTTCGCTACCCTCGACTGGCATACCAGATTTCCTCGAGGCCGAGTGTGTTGCGACTTCTGTCGAAGCAAGGCTATTTCACATACCTCCTTAGCCTCACTCATTTCCACATGTTATTGTGTTTGCATATACTTACAGGGGTTGGTGAAGGTGGTTCGGGTCCGATGGCTTTCTCCTAATTAGGCATATCTAGTGACGAAATTTGGTTGTGCTGTACTTCTAGTTGCAGATTTTCTACAGTGTGCTGTGATGCCTTGTTGAATTGACCACTCGATTGTTTTCTCTAGTGTGCTTGCCTTGGTAGCTGACAAGTCATTTGTGATGGCTGCAACATTTGTTTTCTGCCAATGGAAAATAGATTAAGGTTTTTTTTTTTGTTTTTTTTTTGTTGTCTTTTTGCTTGTTGGGCTAGGTTTTAAATGTACTTGGGACCCCCCATTGTGTTTGGGGTTGCCTTCTTTTGTGTTGGACCCGTGCAACCCTTTTTTCTCTATAATGAATGTTACTTTTTCGACCAAAAAAAAAAATTTACTTCAAGTGCTTAAATGGAGAAAATAAATCATCATCTATCCACTTGCTCTAATTAATTCTTAATTAGTTGTAAAATTCCTATAGCATTATAAAGTAAGTTGAGTTTTTCTCTACACTATCAAGCGCTTACATGTGAAAAGCACTTAATTACACTCAAATTGTACATATGTGTGAAAAGCTTTTAATTAAATTCAAATCATCAAAATCCTTAAGTGAAAGAGTTGTGCTACCAATAGTCAATATGCGACAAAAAAACACTCACATTAATGTCATGATCAAAATCACTCTAATTGATGTACGTAAAGAAAATTCGTGGGAAATAATATCCCATGTATTTTTCTAAAGGGTGAGTGTGGTAACCATTTTCACAGAAAGTAGAATGGTCCTTCCATCATAATTTTGTCAAAAATTCTGTTATGTGCTAATGTGGCACATAAATGAGTACACAAGTCAGTTTTAATCACAAATGACTCCTGAAATTGATCTACACCATCAAGATATTCCCTGAAATTGAAAATCGATCAATTAGTCCTATAAATAGGTGTCTCAAATCAATGTGGTCATTCTATCACAATTTTGTTAAAAATATTATTATATGTTGATGTGATACATAAATGGATCCCACAAGTCAAATTATAAAAATAAATTAGGAATATGTATAATAATTTATTAAAAAAGTTGTTAACTTTGAATCCCAGTCCCGCAATCACCTCTGATCCCAGCCCACACTCATCTACCTCCATCTATGATAGCCTTTGCCGTCTCTTGTCTAAAAAAATTTAAATTCTCAAGACACCATCTTACACCATTCACCGAATTTGACTAAGATTGAGACCAACTTTGGTGACGAGCAAGGTTTGGATTGCCGACAACTTAAGTGACATCACCGTTAACATTTATGAGAACGACAACCTCACAACCTTAATCTTGGAGAGCTTGTTAGGCGCTTCCCCGATGATCTTGATGACACAGAGAACGCCAAGCTCTGCCTTGAGATAATCTCTCTATGTAAAAAAGTATTTTAACAACTTTTTTTAATTAATTATTAAACCCACATCAACATATAACAGAATTTTTGACAAAAATGTGACGAAAGGATCACATTGATTTGCGACACTCATTTCAAGAAGTACATTGTTCGATTATCAATTTTAGCGAAACTTTTGATGGTGTAGGTTAATTTCGAGGATCACTTGTGGTAAAAGCCCTTAAATCTTTTGGAATCCATTTATGTGTCACATTAACATATATAACAGTATTTTTCACAAAATTGTGACCAAATGATCACATTGATTTGTAATACTTATTTTTAAGGATTACATTGATCTATTTTCTATTTCATAGAACATCTTAATAGTTTAGTTAGATTTTCAAGACCATTTACGATAAAAATCCTTCATAACTTAAGATCCTTTTAAGCAGACGCTGCACTAACGATGTACCATTTTACGTAAGTTCCTCTCTGTATTAAGAAAGATGGGGCGCTCACTAGACATCACTGTAGCCGTCACCCTCTAACTATGCTTGGGGATTACACCCAAGGAAAATGAACATACACCTTCCCCTCTGTCTTGATCCAAATAACCTGTCATATCTTCAACCTCAAACGCACACCCAGGAGGATTCTCACCGAATTCTTTTTGTGAGGATCTTAGTGATCTTCCAATCACATATGTTCATCGTACATCGTGTGGTTAGAAATTATTATAAATTTATCTAACAAAAAATAATCACACAATGTATGATGAACAAATGTGATTAGAGAATTCCCAAAATCTTCACAAAGAAGATTCGACGAGAATCCTCACTCACCGCACACAAGAAACTCTCTTCCACATCTTCCCCCCGTACAATTACAACTCCCCATACCTCCACCTCGCCAAACAAAGACGATGTAATCATAGGAAAGGGATCCTCTCCAGATCCCTTCCGTTTAATCCTCATCATCAAACAATTTGGACCCTTGAAATTTGATCCAACGGCTAAAGTTATTATAACTTTTCCCGTGTTTTTAGCAATTGGACTAAATTTCAAAAGTCCGAATTGTTTGATAAGGAGGATTAGATGGAAGGGATCCGGAGAGGTTCCCTCTCTGTAATCATATGCCAAATAGAATCATCACGCAAAAAAATTCCATGTCATCATTGTTTCGTTAAAATAATGCTATTTTTTTTATTTTTTGCTAGAAAAAGAAAGTTAATTAAATAAAAAAAACCTCTAGTACAACCAGTTCTATAAAATAATGCTATTGAAACAAGCATCTTCAACAGTTAAGGATAATATCAGGAAATTAAATTTATAGACAAATCTTATAAAGTAAAAGGAAGTTGATGATTTAGATTATTATTTAAGTGTTTATTATTTCTATTAATAACATATTATTTAGTTTGCGAATTTAGCCTATAAATTTAGTCTATCTAGTGTTACTTTTTTATTAATTTTTTGCTATGTTAGTGAGTGAATAGTGTTGAAAAACTACTTTAGCTAGTCTTCTTAGCTTTTTATCGTTAACAACACTCTCTATTTTAACAAATTTTGGATATTTTATTATCAATCATTTCAAAAACAAAAAACCTAGGAAGAATAAATTTATAGATAATATTGTAAACTAAATAGCATGAAAGTTTATGATTGGACTTTACTTAAGCGTTGATAAATCATTCCTACTGGTAATAAATAATTTAGTTTGCAAATTTTGTCTATAAATATAGTTTCTCAACCATTACCATTTTCTACAATCACCTTGTCTATCTTCCTTTTCTCCTTAGTACACACGAGCCCACCCTCGAGTTTTGTTAAGTATTTAATATTTTAGCTCATAAACAATAACCCTCTAAACTTAAAGAATAACAAACTTTCTCTCCTCTTAGTGTAAAAATATCGAGGTATTAAAAAAAACTTAAAAAGTAACTGTTCATTTTGTTATAATAAAGTTATAGATTAAGTTCGTCAACATAGAGTTTTAGTGGCTTTTTCGCTTCTCTTAGAGATGCATCTTTAATCAAATTATCTCAGCTAACAAAATTCACTCGATAACGATGTTTAACTTGACTCATAACTGATACCAAGTTTGGTTATTCTGATTAACAATTCAAAAGCATCATGTCGTTAACTATAATTATCTGCACAAAAATGTCCAATTTATTTCCGTTTTCTAATACAAGATTATACAGGTCTTGATTTTGTTTTCTTAGATATGACGACATATTTACACTAAAGAATCATAATAAATTGCCATCGAATTCGACATATATATAATTCGAATGTAATCTTTATGTTGGAATTTATTAGGTTTATTTAGGAAATTAATTAGATATTTGATTTGATTTTGTAGTAGGGTATTTTTGGCATATACGCATTAGGGTTTCTTTGGTTTATTGCTCTATAAATAGAGCTTGTAATTTAGTTAGAGAATAAGTTATTCACAATGTAGTCTCTAGGGTTTTTGTAGCCGTCTCGGCATTCTCAATTTGTTCAATAAAATTCTTATTATTTTGTAGTCTTGTTTGTTCCGCACTCTGATATTCAACTTGGTATTATAGCGGGTTCGATCCTTATGGTTCAATCCGTTCTTGTTGGTATCAATTTGTTTTGTCGCTTTTTGTTTTTTTGTTTAGTTTGGGTCTCGTTTAGGCTTTCGCTTCCGCTTTGGTCTATGTCCTTTGTTCTTGGTCACTCTGTTTTTGTTCGTTTTGTCTTTGGATTTCTGTTTATGTTCTTTGTCTTTGGATTTCGGTATTGACCGTCAAATTGTGTTAGTCTTGTCCATAGATTTTTTACGTTTTCTGGTTTGGTTTTCAGTTTGTCCTTGGTAGTCTTCAAGAAAGGGAAAAAAAATTCTGTTTTTTGAAAAAAGGAATTTGGTGAATCCATCGCACTAGGATTTCTGCATTCCCCAGCCCCACCCTGCATCTGGATCCGTCCACAACCGTACCCTCGCGAAAAAAAAAAAAAAAAAAAGAGGCTGGTGATGTTGGTTCGCACAGAAGAAAAAAAAGGAAGGAGGTTGGTGATGTTGGGTCGCACGTTGGTTCGCACAGAAGGTAAAAAAAAAAAGAGGAAGGAATCGCACAGAAGGAAAAAAAGGAAGAAACAACAACAACAACAACAAAGCCTTTTCCCACTAAGTGGGGTCGGCTATATGAATCCTAGAACGCCATTGCGCTCGGTTTTGTGTCATGTCCTCCGTTAGATCCAAGTACTCTAAGTCTTTTCTTAGAGTCTCTTCCAAAGTTTTCCTAGGTCTTCCTCTACCCCTTCGGCCCTGAACCTCTGTCCCGTAGTCACATCTTCGAACCGGAGCGTCAGTCGGCCTTCTTTGCACATTTCCAAATCACCGGAGCCGATTTTCTCTCATCTTTCCTACAATTTCGGCTACTCCTACTTTACCTCGGATATCCTCATTCCCAATCTTATCCTTTCTCGTGTGCCCACACATCCCACGAAGCATCCTCATCTCCGCTACACCCATTTTGTGTACGTGTTGATGCTTCACCGCCCAACATTCTGTGCCATTCAACATCGCTGGCCTTATTG
Source organism: Malus sylvestris (assembly GCF_916048215.2). Lineage (NCBI taxonomy): Eukaryota > Viridiplantae > Streptophyta > Magnoliopsida > Rosales > Rosaceae > Malus > Malus sylvestris. The sequence continues at coordinate 28,696,736 of NC_062262.1, forward strand.
CCGTCCTATAAAATTTTCCCTTGAGCTTCAGTGGCCTACGACGGTCACACAACACGCCGGATGCGCTCTTACACTTCATCCATCCAGCTCGTATTCTATGGTTGAGATTTCCATCTAATTCTCCGTTCTCTTGCAAGATAGATCCTAGGTAGCGAAAAACGGTCGCGTTTTGTGATCTTCGCTAGATTGCTCCGGTCATTAGTGTGGATAAGTATATAAATGGATAGAGATAGGAAAGCAAACACAAGATGTACGTGGTTCACCCAGATTGGCTACGTCCACGGAATAGAAGAGTTCTCATTAATTGTGAAGGGTTTACACAAGTACATAGGTTCAAGCTCTCCTTTAGTGAGTACAAGTGAATGATTTAGTACAAATGACATTAGGAAATATTGTGGGAGAATGATCTCGTAATCACGAAACTTCTAAGTATCGGAGTGTGGTGTCATCTTGACTTGCCTTATCTGTCTCATAGGTAGATGTGGCATCTTCTCTGGAAGTACTTTTCCTCCATCCAAGGGTGGTATCTTTAACTGGTGGAGATGCACAAGGTAATGTATCAATTTCACTTGAAGCTTACTTGTAGTTTCAGGCTTGGTCAAGCGCGATACAAACCATGTAGTAGGAGTCCCCCAAGTCGCCGAGCTAGGGGGTCTGCTGAAAGAGGTGACAGACAAGGTAAGCAATCAGAGCTCCGACTGATTGTTCACCTTCTCCCCATCTTGCAACAGCATGAAGGATAAAGAGAAGAAAAATGAGAAGAGATGATATGAGATACTTTTGCTTTGGAAGAAGTAACTTTCCACAGGCTTATTCTTGAACTGAGCTGGAGGGTTTTCTGGTTTCCTCCAGAGTATAAGGTCGACTGAAGAATTTGAGGGTCAAAACAAGTCCATCAAATCTAGAGTACGTTCCACCCTGCTGATATGGGATACTTTTGCTTTTGACAGAGTAATGAATGTATCGGCACGTGTGCTGTTACGCTTGTCTCCACATGCTTCCTTGTATCCTTCGCACTTGCCCTATCTGTTCCTCAAGCAGATGCGGAATCTTCCCTGGAAATATAAGATGTTGAAGATGAGTACTCAAGAGCAATGCCAGGTAAGTAATCAAGTAAGGGGTTCCAGGCAGTCAGTTCCTGGCTGGAAGCTTGATTCCAAGTGCTGACTGATTGCTCTCTTTCTCCTTGTCTTGCAGGTAAAAACAAGGCCAAAGGAAAAGACAGGGAAAAAGCATGATATGGGATACTCTTGCTTTTAACCCTGATGATATGAGATATTCTTGCTCTAGTATAGCTTGTTTGCAGAGGTATTATCGGGGGGAAAGAAAGCTGAATATTTCGAAAGGCTTCGTTGGGAGTGCCCTCTCAGATATGATGAAGGGTTGAGCATTTTTGCAGGTCTGCCTGTCCGTTGGGGATGGAGGTCGACATATATAGGCGTCTCCCTAACAACAAGTAGTAATGCTATTCCTTTACCCTGCTTGGTCATAGCACGGTAGCTGTCAGTTTCACATGTTTTAACTCTGTCAGAGCACTTTGAAAAAGTGGTCTGTGGTATCTGGCTCTCGAGATTCGGAGAACGATGCCTCTTCGATTTTTGAGAAAGCAATCATGCTGGGGGTCTGGCTCTCGAGATTCGGAGAGCAGTGTCTCTTCGATTTTTGAGGAAGTAATCATGTTGGGAGTCTGGCTCTCGAGATTCGGAGGGCGGTGCCTCTTCGATTTTGGAGCAAGCAATCTTGTTGGGAGTGTTGTCTCGAATTTGAGTAAAGGTTGGGCATGTTTGCTAGTCTACCTTGCCACAAAGCACAAAGGTTGACACACAGGGACTTTCCAATTATCCAGCAATGGTACTGTTCCTTTACCCTCTCTTCGATTTTGAGAAAGTAGTCATGTTGGGAGTCTGGCTCTCGAGATTCGGAGGACGGTGCCTCTTCGATTTTGGAGCAAGCAATCTTGTTGGGAGTGTTTTCTCGAATGTGAGTAAAGGTTGGGCATGTTTGCTAGTCTACCTTGCCACGAAGCACAGAGGTTGACACACAGGGACTTTCCAATTATCCAGCAGTGGTACTGTTCCTTTACCCTTGTGGGTAATAATATGGTAGCTAGACCTTCAAAATTTATGTGTCTAAACTTTGTTAGTGCTGTTTCTTTGCTATTCTTTTACCTTTCTTGGTCAGAGCGATGTATTGGGAGCTGCAAGCTTCACGTGCTCAACTTTGGCAGAGAACTTTGGCAAAGTTATCTGTGGTACCCATGAGCTATTGTTGCGTGTGGGAAGTGGGTAATTGAACAGTAAGATTCATGTGCTTTCTACTTCACCAGAAATCTTCGACAGAATGCCCATAATTTCTGCAAAGCTGAGTGTGTGTGTGACAGGTGCTGACAAGGCTAGAAAAGTAGGTGTCTCTTCGATTTCTGAGATCGGCCCTCGTGGTCTCTGAGCAGCCCAGCTTTTGAGAAAGCGAGCGCCTCTTCGATTGATTCGGAGAACGATGCCTCATCGATTTTTTAGAAAGCAATCATGCTAGGGGTCTGGCTCTCGAAGATTCGGGGAGCAGTGTCTCTTCGATTTTTGAGAAAGTAATAAAGTTGGGAGTCTGGCTCTCGAGATTCGAAAGGCGGTGCCTCTTCGATTTTGGAGCAAGCAATCTTGTTGGGAGTGTTTTCTCGAATGTGAGTAAAGGTTGGGCATGTTTTCTAGTCTACCTTGCCACGAAGTATAGAGGTTGACACACAGGGACTTTCCAATTATCCAGCAATGGTACTGTTCCTTTACCCTCTCTTCGATTTTTAATAAAGTAGTCATGTTGGGAGTCTGGCTCTCGAGATTCGGAGGACGGTGCCTCTTCGATTTTGGAGCAAGCAATCTTATTGGGAGTGTTTTCTCGAATGTGAGTAAAGGTTGGGCATGTTTGCTAGTCTACCTTGCCACAAAGCACAGAGGTTGACACACAGGGACTTTCCAATTATCCAGCAGTGGTACTGTTCCTTTACCCTTGTGGGTAATAATATAGTAGCTAGACCTTCAAAATTTATGGGTCTAAACTTTGTTAGTGCTGTTTCTTTGCTATTCTTTTACCCTTCTTGGTCAGAGCGATGTAGTGGGAGCTGCAAGCTTCACGTGCTCAACTTTGGCAGAGAACTTTGGCAAAGTTATCTGTGGTACCCATGAGCTATTGTTGCGTGTGGGAAGTAGGTGATTGAACAGTAAGATTCATGTGTTTTCTACTTCCCCAGAAGTCTTCGACAGAATGCTCATAATTTCCGCAAAGCTGAGTGCGTGTGACAGGTGCTGACAAGGCTGGAAAAGTAGGTGCCTCTTCGATTTCTGAGTTCGGCCCTCGTGGTCTCTGGGGAGCCTAGCTTTTGAGAAAGCGAGCGCCTCTTCGATTTCTGAGATCGGCCTTCGTGGTCTTTGAGCAGCCCAACTTTTGAGAAAGCAAACGCCTCTTCGATTTCTGAGATCAACCCTCGTGATCTCTAAGCAGCTCAGCTTTTGAGAAAGCAAACGCCTCTTCGATTTCTGAAGCTCCGTAGAGTGCAGATTTTTATAGGGGCTGGCATTAAGTTCTAAAGCACACTTGAATCTCCACCAGTAGAAGCTTCATTCTTGCACTTCTAAGATCTTGATTTGTCCGACCTCTTCTCTCTTCAACACCTTTGAAAATGTCTGGCCCCTCCGACCGTCGTTTTGACTTGAACCTTGTTGAAGAGGCAGCCCCGCCTTCTCCAGACAACATATGGCGCCCATCCTTCGTCTCCCCTACTGGTCCTCTTACCGTTGGGGATTCCGTGATGAAGAATGATATGACCGCTGCGGTAGTGGCCAGGAACCTTCTCACTCCCAAAGATAACAGACTACTTTCCAAACGGTCTGATGAGTTAGCTGTTAAGGATTCGCTGGCTCTCAGTGTTCAGTGTGCAGGTTCTGTGTCTAATATGGCCCAACGCCTATTTGCTCGAACCCGCCAAGTTGAATCATTGGCGGCTGAAGTGATGAGTCTCAAACAGGAGATTAGAGGGCTCAAGCATGAGAATAAACAGTTGCACCGGCTCGCACATGACTATGCTACAAACATGAAGAGGAAGCTTGACCAGATGAAGGAAACTGATGGTCAGGTTTTACTTGATCATCAGAGATTTGTGGGTTTGTTCCAAAGGCATTTATTACCTTCGTCTTCTGGGGCTGTACCGCGTAATGAAGCTCCAAATGATCAACCTCTGATGCCTCCTCCTTCTAGGGTTCTGTCCAGTACTGAGGCTCCAAATGATCCCCCTCCGGTGCCTTCTCTTTCTGGGGCTCTACCGACTGCTGAGACTTCTCCTAAGCAACCTTTGTGAAGGCTCTCTCTTGTGTGTTTATTTTGACTCATGTATATGTACATATTTGTAGCTTATCGGGGATATCAATAAATAAGCTTTCCTTCATTTCAACGTATTGTGTTAAATACACCAAAGCCTTCTTCGCTAAGTTCTTTGAATTTTCTTTTGTTGAAGCTTGTATGTTGAAGCTTTCTGAGTGGAGCATGTAGGTTGGGGTAGTGTTCCCTTAATTTCCCGAGTGAGGAAAACTTCTCGGTTGGAGACTTGGAAAATCCAAGTCACTGAGTGGGATCGGCTATATGAATCTTAGAACGTCATTGTGCTCGATCTTGTGTCATGTCCTTCGTTAGATCTAAGTACTCTAAGTCTTTTCTTAGAGTCTTTTCCAAAGTTTTCCTAGGTCTTCCTCTACCCCTTCGGCCCTGAACCTCTGTCCCATAGTCGCATCTTCTAATCGGAGCGTCAGTAGGCCTTCTTTGCACATGTCCAAACCACCGTAACCGATTTTCTCTCATCTTTCCTTCAATTTCGGCTACTCCTACTTTACCCCGGATATCCTCATTCCTAATCTTATCCTTTCTCGTGTGCCCACACATCCAACGAAGCATCCTCATCTCCGCTACACCCATTTTGTGTACGTGTTGATGTTTCACCGCCCAACATTCTGTGCCATACAGCATCGCCGGCCTTATTGCCGTCCTATAAAATTTTCCCTTGAGCTTCAGTGGCTTACGACGGTCACACAACACGCCGGATGCACTCTTCCACTTCATCCATCCAGCTTGTATTCTATGGTTGAGATCTCCATCTAATTCTCCGTTCTTTTGCAAGATAGATCCTAGGTAATGAAAACGGTCGCTCTTTGGTATTTCTTGATCTCCGATCCTCACCCCTAACTCGTTTTGGCCTCCATTTGCACTGAACTTGCACTCCATATATTCTGTCTTTGATCGGCTTAGGCGAAGACCTTTAGATTCCAACACTTCTCTCCAAAGGTTAAGCTTTGCATTTACCCCTTCCTGAGTTTCATCTATCAACACTATATCGTCTGCGAAAAGCATACACCAAGGAATATCATCTTGAATATGTCCTGTTAACTCATCCATTACCAACGCAAAAAAAAAAAAAAAGGAAGAAAGAAGGAAGAAAAAAAAAATATTTGGTTGGATTTTTTGTTTGTTTGTTAGGCATCGGCATCGGCATCAGAATTTGGAGACTTGCATCCACATCTGCTTGTTGGCAAACTCATGTCGTGTACCACCATGAGTTTAACGGGGGGTGTTGGAATTTATTAGGTTTATTTAGGAAATTAATTAGATATTTGATTTGATTTTGTAGTAGGGTATTTTTGGCATATACGCATTAGGGTTTCTTTGGTTTATTGCTCTATAAATAGAGCTTGTAATTTAGTTAGAGAATAAGTTATTCACAATGTAGTCTCTAGGGTTTTTGTAGCCGTCTCGGCATTCTCAATTTGTTCAATAAAATTCTTATTATTTTGTAGTCTTGTTTGTTCCGCACTCTGATATTCAACTCTTTATCATTTACAAGTAAAGATAATTATCATTTTATCGTGATACTAAGTGACTATAAATGTCTTGGTTTAAGAGCTCGTTTGGAAGTTCTATTCTATAAAGCACTTTTAGGCACTAGCTCTTTTTAGCGTTTTTATGAAAAAGCAGTGTGTTGTTTCACAAGCAACCAAATAGGTGCTTCAACATTGATCGGAGGTGCTTTAGATACCAAAGTATAGTGTTTGGCTACCAAATGAAAAAAGCATTTAGTGCTGATAAATATGGGACATTATTTTCCAATGAGTTCCTATTTCTCCCTCGTACCAGATACGTATCAAGTTCATCTCAAATCATAATTATCGGTTTGTTTGAAGAAAGGTAGATGTAAATCTTTCAAGGTTTTTTATTTGGGTTGCAAAAACTTTATAACTTGTCTGTGTTTGTGAAGAAAGTTGATGTTTTATCATAAAACTAATTGGCAATATGAGGAATAATCTAACCTCTTATAAACTCATGCAAGGTTTCTCCTTTCACCAATGTGAGACTCTTTTACTTTCATATTCTCACATGCCCCTTCATATATGGCGAATTTTCAAGCCAAACACTTGAACAACACAAATTGGGTGACGTGAAACACGCGTGGCCATTGAGCTTCACACGTGAGCCAACCTGCTCTGATACCATGAGGAAAGTTGAGGTTCCACCATAAAACCAATTAGCATTAGAAAGGTATCCCAACCTCTTATAAGCTCCAGCAGAAAACTAACACAGTGACTCCTGAAAATCTTGCTTCAATTTCTTGTAATGGTTTTCTATTTTTCGTGTGGCCTTCTTCTATTCCATTGAAATATTAATTTTTTTGGAGCTTTTGCAAGTGAATTTTGCAACCACTACGACCAGAGAGAGGTGTCGAGGGGTGAGGGTGAGGTGAAGGTCGCCGAAGGATGTTGCTGGGCTGGTTGAATCAGAGAGATTTTGAGAAACTTGACGGGAAGAAGGTATGCAAGAAGGACGTCGACGGATATCTCTGACGAGTCTGCACAGCCCAGAGAGCCTAAAACAATCTTTGGTATTTTGAAATTTTAAGGGTATTTCAAACCTTTCGGTTTTAAAAAATAAAAACTAATGAAAATGGCTTGAAAACTTTGAGTTTTAACTATAAGGACAAAATAAAGGGTAAAGTGAATAGTACCAGGTTTGACTTTTTAATGTAAAAATGTGGGTTTTCGTTAAAGTGAACAGTACCGTGAGCTTTTCGTTAAAACTCCCTTTTAAAAAAGGTAGTTTCGGAGTTCAAAGACCTTCATTAAATAAACCAAGTGCTTGCTTTTTCACATCTCAAAGCATCTCCTAAGAGCATTCCCAAAAATGAGCTCTATATGGGGCTGGAAAAGTAGTAGACATAACTCAATTGAGAACTCTAAGGCCGTGTCTAACTGAAGGGGCTATGTTTAATCCCTGTCCAGATTATAGCCCTGCAAGAAATTATTTTTTAATGAACAGTAACATGTCATTTTATATATCAGTTTCAACTGAATGAGGCTATTTTTTTAGCCCCCTCAATAATTTATTATTTCAAATTTGTTCTTTAATTTTATTGACTAACTGAATTAAATTACCATATTAAAATAAGATTTCTCGACATATTTTAAATGTCACTTGTCACTAAATATTGTTTTAAGTTTCATGTTGTTTAAGTTTCATTGACCATATTAAACTCATGATCAAACTACAAGACCCTTGCTGAAAAAGGGGGTTAGTGATACTACCAATTAGTGCTAATTAGTACCCTTGCTCTGCTCCCCAAAACACTCTTACATAAATAAATATAACATAAATGTAAATTATAATACCAATGGATATGTCCAACTCATTGCAGCTGCAGTTACTGGGGCAGAAAACAAGTTGGTGCCAAGCCAAATTTGGCCAGCTTGGTAGCCCTTTGCCTATGTTCTGACCTGGTGGGCTCCATTAATTTTTGGTCCAACATTTTATTGGAGATGAATTTTGTCTAAATCAAACCATATTTTAGCCATATAGCCCTTTACCCCTCTCTATTGGAGATAACATAAGGAATCTTTGGGGCTCTAAAAAAGAATCTCTATCAGTGAGGAGCTATATATTTTTCGCGCTATATATGGGGCTATAAGTTATGTATGTAGTAATTTAATTATAAATTTACTTTTGTCTTAACTTTTCTTAAGTTGATTTTTGGACATGTTATCTTAAAAAAAAAATTAATGAACTTTTCAACCTAAAAAAATTCAAATTCTAACAAAGTCAGATTTCATCACTTATGTACCGTTGGATTAAGTTATCTTGCCTCAATCTTATTCATTAGTTTGTTTCTATGAAATCAGACAAGATAAGATTTCATTTCATAACATCCCTTGTATTGGATTATCTTATCTCAATTTCATCCGTTAGTTTATTTTTGTGATTGGCACATTCTCCAAAACCAAACAGGTCAATTGGATTTATCTCATCTCAATCTTGTCTTATGTCATCCGTTGATTATCTTAGGTCCCCTTGCTTGTTAAGCTTTCAAATTACAAAATTGTAATGGCCTTACAATCTAAGTATGTTGTTTGCTTATGTTTTCGGTTTAGGTCTCTATACTACCAATGTTATTTCATCACTTTCTTTTGTGAACTTTTCGATTTAGAAAATTAAACACAAAGCACAACATTTTTTTCTTAATCAATGACATATGAGTCGTTTATGTTTTCTTGAACAATCCGTTGAAAAATAAACCCTTAAAATCATTAAAAATTTGAAAAATAAACCATTAAAATCATGTTTTGGAATTTGAAATGGGGCCCACCCATTTTTAAACTATAAAAAAAATATTGGGTCATCAATTTGGTGTGGGTCCCCTTGCTTTTTGGGACTAGATGGTGCTTAATGTTTTGCTACCCAAGGAATGAAGTTACTAACCCATATGGTGAATGTAGCCTCATTTTCTAGTCCGTTAGGAATGAAAATTTTCACTAGAGCTATCAAGGCTTGTTTACGTAACCGTAATCAAAATGGAGGAATTGGATTGATGAGGAATTGAATTGAGGAGGAATTGGATTGAGGAGGAGTCAGAATCGGATTCATGTTAAAGCTATTTACTTAAATGTTCTAGAATCGAAGTAAAAATGAAACGAAATTTATACAAGTTGTTTACTAATTCACCTGAATCGGAATAGAAATCAATGTGATTACTAAAATGCCCTTATTCTTTTTGTTTCATTTATTTCCCATATGTTTTTAATAACATTTTCACAAAATGTCATTATTGTATACCTTCATCTATCAGACTTCCCCAGCAGAAAATAAGAACTCCTCCCTCCTTTATTCCCCTCGCTTTCATCTTTCCCACTCACTCTACCCCATAAACACCACCTCTCCTCCCTGCCAAGTATTTCAATTTCAAGATTCTGGGTTTCAAGTGATTTCTTCACGGGATCTGTGGGTTTATTATCTGGGGTTTGGTGATAAATTCTTGAATCCGATTTGGGGGATATATGGTTGGGTTTTGTGAGGCAGTGGCATGGGAGTAAGGCATGGCTACACGGGGAGGTGGAGGTGAAACGCAGGGAGCGATGGGCTTGTTGGGTTGAATAGCAGATCAGCCCCAAATCGAAGAGACGATACTGTGAGAGTGAAGAGAAAGAAAGAATGGAGGATTGGGGGAAGTAGGAGGAGGAGGTGTTGGGGTTGAGCTTGACAATGGAGAAGGTGGCGGCGGCCAAGCAGTTCATAGAGGTAATCTGCAATATGTGGCCTTGATTGCTTCTGGATTTTCTTACTTAGACTCTGTTTGGATTGCTGAATAATGTAGTTTGGGTATTAATCCGAGCTCTGAATCATGAAACTATTTGGTGTTTGAATTGGGTGTTGGAATTTCATGAATTGGTTTCGATTTCTATTGTTTGGTTGCTAAGAAAATGTGGGAAGAACGAAATGTGTTGGGGATTTTGAAGTGGTGGAGCAAGATGAGGTGGCGAAGGAGCAGAGGGCTGGTGGAGAGGATGGCGGAGGACAACGAGAAAATGGAAATGAGTACTGAAGGTGCAGGGTATTTTGGGAAGGAAAATTTGATTCCGGATGGAGCCTTATCCCAGTAATCCAAATACTACCTTCTTTTAGGTAATCCAATTCTGAAAATATCAAGAATTGAAATCCTGATTTTACATGGGTCCATAGAATTGTGCATTCCGCTTAAGTTAGTAAACAGAAGAGTAATCAGGAATGGGGAATGACTCCCATTTCGCCATATCCATTCCCTATATGTAAACACACCATCAATGTAGTAGCCTCAAAGAGGATAAAACCCCTATTGAAATACTCTAACACTATGTTTGAATGAGAGAATTAAACTTGAAATTTGAGTAAAAGTTATAAATTGACATGCACCAATTCCCTTATTTGGATTCATAATCATAGAAATTTATAATTTCCGCATGGAAAAAAACTTGGAATTTGGGACCTCCAATTTCCAAGTTTAAATTCTATATAAATAGATGTCATTTCTCAATTTCTATGATTGAGAGTTTAAAAATAACAAATTCCGTATTCAATTCCATTATTCTTTTAGGTTAACCAAACAAGAAAATTCACAAATTCTAGAAAATAAAATCCCATCATTTCAATTTCCATCATTTTGAAATTCCTTAGTAATCTTAAATTTTTTCATCCAAACATAGTGTAAGCGCTTCTCGAAAAACCACTTCAGGTGCTTCTTGCCAAAGGATTAATTTTTAAAGTAAAAATTAGAAACCACTTTTAATTCATAACCATCATTCAAATGATCCCTAAATTAGTATGGGTATTGTTTAATAGGATTTGTTGATGTCATTAACTCGTTATATGTAATCTTAAGGTAATGCTAACGTGATTAAATTTTTAAACTAAATAAATAAAAATTAATCACATGGCCAAAGACCCACACTCAAACCATTCCCTTGGCCAGAATTGATGGGCCTAATATTTGTCTCAATATTTTTTAGGGAACTTTAATTAAAAGCACCCGGTACTGTTCACTTTAACGAAAAACCACATTTTTACACTAAAAAGTCAATCCTGGTACTATTCACTTTACCCTTTATTTTGTCCTTATCATTAAAACTCAAAGTTTTCAAGCCCTTTTCATTAGTTTTCCTTATTTTTTAACCATATTTCAGACAAACCAAACCAATAATGTCATCCTATCTGCTAACACAAATTATTATTATTATCACAAATAGAATGGAAGTGTCACGTGCGTTAAGGTGGACCTCAACGTAGGAGAGAACAGCTTAGAGCAACTCCAGCTGGAGCTGGAGCTTGATGGATCGGCGACAAAAATGACCCAATAGCCCCAGCAATCTGCTCCAGCCCATGCGGGAAATGGGGCTCTGGGGAGGCCCGAGTGAGAGGTCCGACTTGAATTGGTGGCCAGAGAGCCTGAGGCCACATGATCCTAACGTCAGCCACATTATAAAATTAATATAAAAATATATAAATTAATAAAAAAAATTAATAATTTTTTTAAATGTAAACAATTAATAAAAAATAAAAATAAAAGATTTAATTTTTCTATAAATATTTTATCACTATCTTCCACCTTACACCACAATTTTATATTTTCTCAAATACTTTGGATTGTAATTTCTTATTTAATGAAATGTGGTACAATTAGACCGACTAAAAATCATATCCGAAATTTGAAATAAAAATATTTTTTATTATTTTATAAAATAAAAAATACTAATATTTTATTACTTATTGTCATGGCTATTCAACTCCGCCTATGTAATTTTACATTGCCGGTCCCAAGCCCGGATAAAGGAGGAGGGGGAGGGCGTCAGGTAGTCGACAGCCGGCACTCCATGATCACGTCGAATCCTTATGAAAATGAATCCAGAACAAAATCGCGCTAAAGCTAGGGCGTCACCCGTAAGTGGCGCGCTGTGTGGCCCGAGCACAGTGATAAGTGAGCAAGGGTCGCTGTATCTCCATCGGCACCCGGATGCAGTGTTAAATGAGCAAGGGGGCCGTAGAAACTTCTTTTCGAACGACTCCACTCAAAGTTGTTTGGGAGCATATGCTCCTATCAACTTTACACGGGACACACAAAAGAAGTACTTTGATCCTATTAGACGGGGGAGGGTGAAGAAGCTAGGACAGAAGGGTAGAGTTCAAGAGAGCAAAATGCGTTTAGGAACGTGGAATATAGGAACCTTAACGGGAAAATCTATGGAAGTAGTGGAAGTTATGGTGAGGAGAAGGATAAATATTATGTGCCTACAAGAAACTAAGTGGGTTGGTAGTAAGGCAAAGGATCTAGAAAACTCAGGGTTTAAACTTTGGTATTCGGGCACAAATAGAACGAGAAACGGTGTTGGCATCATCGTGGACAAGACCTTGACACAAGATGTTGTAGATGTCAAGAGGGTAGGAGATAGAATCATGGCAATCAAGATTGTAATAGGACAAGAACTTATCAATGTGATTAGTGCGTACGCACCTCAAGTAGGGTTGGATACGAGTTCGAAGGAGAAATTTTGGGAAGACCTTGGAGACTTGGTGCAAGGAATTGCTCAGACGGAGAAGTTATTTATAGGAGGAGATCTAAATGGACACGTGGGCAGGGAGACAGGCAACTATGGAGGTTTTCATGGTGGCCATGGTTTTGGGGAGAGAAACGAGGATGGGGAAGCTATCTTGGATTTTGCAATGGCATATGATCTCTTCTTAGCCAACACCTTCTTTAAGAAGAGAGAAGAACATGTGATCACCTACAAGAGTGGGTCGTCAAAAACACAAATAGATTTTCTTCTAATGAGGAAAGGGGATCGTATAACTTGTAAGGATTGCAAAGTTATACCAGGAGAGAGCGTGGCTAATCAACATCGCTTGTTGGTGATGGATGTACATATCAAAAGAGGGAGACAAAAGAACAAGACTTGGAAGTGCCCAAGGACTAGATGGTGGAATCTAAAAGAAGAAAAACAAGCCATTTTCAAAGAGAAGGTAATCACCCAATGTGTGTGGGATAGAGAGGGGGAAGCTAGCCAAATGTGGGATTCCATGGCTAGTTGTATCCGAAAAGTAGCAAAAGAGGTATTAGGAGAGTCCAAGGGCTTTGCCCCCACCAAAAGGAATCTTGGTGGTGGAATGAGGAGGTACAAATAAAGGTGAAGGCTAAGAAGGAATGTTGTAAAGCCTTATACAAGGAGAGGACCGATGAAAATGGTGAAAGGTATAGAAAAGCGAAGCAAGAGGCGAAGAAAGCGGTCAGAGAAGCTAAGTTAGCGGCTTACGACGATATGTATAAACGACTAGATACCAAAGAAGGAGAGTTGGATATCTATAAACTAGCTAGAGCAAGGGAAAAGAAGACAAGGGACCTAAACCAAGTGAGGTGCATCAAGGATGAGGATGGAAAGGTTCTTGCTACAGAGAACGCGGTTAAAGACAGATGGAGAGGTTATTTTCATAATCTTTTCAATGAAGGACATGAAAGGAGTGCTTCTTTAGGGGAGTTGAGTAACTCAGAAGAGTGTAGAAACTACTCTTTTTATCGTCGAATCCGGAAGGAAGAAGTGGTTGTAGCTTTGAAGAAGATGAAGCATAGAAAAGCAATAGGCCCAGACGATATACCAATCGAAGTGTGGAAAGTTTTGGGAGAGACAGGTATAACATGGCTCACTGACCTTTTCAATAGGATTTTGAAAACGAAGAAGATGCCAAATGAGTGGCGAACGAGCACTTTGGTGCCTATCTACAAGAATAAGGGCGACGTACAAAATTGCATGAACTATAGGGGTATTAAGTTAATGAGTCATACAATGAAGCTCTGGGAGAGAGTCATTGAGCATAGATTGAGGCAAGAGACACGGGTTTCGGACAACCAATTCGGGTTCATGCCAGGGCGCTCAACCATGGAGGCAATCTATCTCTTACGAAGATTGATGGAAAGATATAGAGATGGGAAAAAGGATTTACACATGGTCTTTATAGATTTGGAAAAAGCGTATGATAGGGTCCCAAGAGACATTCTTTGGAGGATCTTAGAGAAGAAAGGAGTACGAGTAGCATATATCCAAGCTATAAAGGATATGTATGAAGGAGCAAAGACTGCCGTAAGAACTCATGAAGGACAAACCGAAAGCTTTCCCATAACTGTAGGATTACATCAAGGCTCATCCTTAAGTCCTTACCTTTTTGCGTTGGTAATGGATGAGTTAACAGGACATATTCAAGATGATATTCCTTGGTGTATGCTTTTCGCAGACGATATAGTGTTGATAGATGAAACTCAGGAAGGGGTAAATGCAAAGCTTAACCTTTGGAGAGAAGTGTTGGAATCTAAAGGTCTTCGCCTAAGCCGATCAAAGACAGAATATATGGAGTGCAAGTTCAGTGCAGATGGAGGCCAAAACGAGTTAGGGGTGAGGATCGGAGATCAAGAAATACCAAAGAGCGACCGTTTTCGTTACCTAGGATCTATCTTGCAAAAGAACGGAGAATTAGATGGAGATCTCAACCATAGAATACAAGCTGGATGGATGAAGTGGAAGAGTGCATCTGGCGTGTTGTGTGACCGCCGTATGCCACTGAAGCTCAAGGGAAAATTTTATAGGACGGCAATAAGGCCGGCGATGCTGTATGGCACAGAATGTTGGGCGGTGAAGCATCAACACGTACACAAAATGGGTGTAGCGGAGATGAGGATGCTTCGTTGGATGTGTGGGCACACGAGAAAGGATAAGATTAGGAATGAGGATATCCGGGGTAAAGTAGGAGTAGCCGAAATTGAAGGAAAGATGAGAGAAAATCGGTTACGGTGGTTTGGACATGTGCAAAGAAGGCCTACTGACGCTCCGATTAGAAGATGCGACTATGGGACAGAGGTTCAGGGCCGAAGGGGTAGAGGAAGACCTAGGAAAACTTTGGAAGAGACTCTAAGAAAAGACTTAGAGTACTTGGATCTAACGAAGGACATGACACAGGACCGAGCACAATGGCGTTCTAAGATTCATATAGCCGATCCCACTCAGTGACTTAGATTTTCCAAGTCTCCAACCGAGAAGTTTTCCTCACTCGAAAAATTAAGGGAACACTACCCCAACCTACATGCTCCACTCAGAAAGCTTCAACATACAAGCTTCAACAAAAGAAAATTCAAAGAACTTAGCGAAGAAGGCTTTGGTGTATTTAACACAATACGTTGAAATGAAGGAAAACTTATTTATTGATATCCCCGATAAGCTACAAATATGTACATATACATGAGTCAAAATAAACAAACAAGATGGAGCCTTCACAAAGGTTGCTTAGGAGAAGTCTCAGCAGTCGGTAGAGCCCCGGAAAGAGAAGGCATCGGAGGGGGATCATTCGGAGCCTCAGTACTGGACAGAACCCTAGACGGAGGAGGCATCAGAGGTTGATCATTTGGAGCTTCATTACGCGGTACAGCCCCAGAAGACGAAGGCAATAAATGCCTTTGGAACAAACCCACAAATCTCTGATGATCAAGTAAAACCTGACCATCAGTTTCCTTCATCTGGTCAAGCTTCCTCTTCATGTTTGTAGCATAGTCATGTGCGAGCCGGTGCAACTGTTTATTCTCATGCTTGAGCCCTCTAATCTCCTGTTTGAGACTCATCACTTCGGCCGCCAATGATTCAACTTGGCGGGTTCGAGCAAATAGGCGTTGGGCCATATTAGACACAGAACCTGCACACTGAACACTGAGAGCCAGTGAATCCTTAACAGCTAACTCATCAGACCGTTTGGAAAGTAGTCTGTTATCTTTGGGAGTGAGAAGGTTCCTGGCCACCACCGCAGCGGTCATATCATTCTTCATCACGGAATCCCCAACGGTAAGAGGACCAGTAGGGGAGACGAAGGATGGGCGCCATATGTTGTCTGGAGAAGGCGGGGCTGCCTCTTCAACAAGGTTCAAGTCAAAACGACGGTCGGAGGGGCCAGACATTTTCAAAGGTATTGAAGAGAGAAGAGGTCGGACAAATCAAGATCTTAGAAGTGCAAGAATGGAGCTTCTACTGGTGGAGATTCAAGTGTGCTTTGGAACTTAATGCCAGCCCCTATAAAAAGCTGCACTCGACGGAGCTTTAGACATCGAAGAGGCGCCTGCTCAGAAATCGAAGAGGCGTTTGCTTTCTCAAAAGCTGGGCTGCTTAGAGACCACGAGGGTTGATCTCATAAATCGAAGAGGTGTTTGCTTTCTCAAAAGTTGGGCTGCTCAAAGACCACGAAAGCCGATCTCAGAAATCGAAGAGGCGCTCGCTTCCTCAAAAGCTGGGCTCCTCAGAGACCACGAGGGCCGATCTTAGAAATCGAAGAGGCACCTACTTTTCCAGCCTTGTCAGCACCTGTCACACACACACTCAGCTTTGCGGAAATTATGGGTATTCTGTCGAAGACTTCTGGGGAAGTAGAAAACACATGAATCTTACTGTCCAATCACCCACTTCCCACACGCAGTAATAGCTCATGGGTACCACAGATAACTTTGCCAAAGTTCTCTGCCAAAATTGAGCACGTGAAGCTTGCAGCTCCCACTACATCGCTCTGACCAAGAAGGGTAAAAGAATAGCAAAGAAACAGCACTAACAAAGTTTAGACCCATAAATTTTGAAGGTCTAGCTACCATATTATTACCCACAAGGGTAAAGGAACAGTACCACTGTTGGATAATTGGAAAGTCCCTGTGTGTCAACCTCCGTGCTTCGTGGCAAGGTAGACTAGCAAACATGCCCAACCTTTACTCACATTCGAGAAAACACTCCCAATAAGATTGCTTGCTCCAAAATCGAAGAGGCACCGTCCTCCGAATCTCGAGAGCCAGACTCCCAACATGACTACTTTCTCAAAAATCAAAGAAAAGGTAAAGGAACAGTACCATTGCTGGATAATTGGAAAGTCCCTGTGTGTCAACCTCTGTGCTTCGTGGCAAGGTAGACTAGCAAACATGCCCAACCTTTACTCACATTCGAGAAAACACTCCCAACAAGATTGCTTGCTCCAAAATCGAAGAGGCACCGCCCTCCGAATCTCGAGAGCCAGACTCCCAACATGATTACTTTCTCAAAAATCGAAGAGACACTGCTCCCCGAATCTCGAGAGCCAGACCCCCAGCATGATTGCTTTCTCAAAAATCGAAGAGGCATCGTTCTCCGAATCAATCGAAGAGGCGCTCGCTTTCTCAAAAGCTGGGCTGCTCAGAGACCACGAGGGCCGATCTCAGAAATCGAAGAGGCACCTTCTTTTCTAGCCTTGTCAGCACCTGTCACACGCACACTCAGCTTTGCGGAAATTATGGGCATTCTGTCGAAGACTTCTGGTGAAGTAGAAAGCACATGAATCTTACTGTTCAATCACCCACTTCCCACACGCAACAATAGCTCATGGGTACCACAGATAACTTTGTCAAAGTCTCTGCCAAAGTTGAGCACGTGAAGCTTACAGCTCCCACTACATCGCTCTGACCAAGAAAGGTAAAAGAATAGCAAAGAAACAGCACTAACAAAGTTTAGAAACATAAATTTTGAAGGTCTAGCTACCATATTATTACCCACAAGGGTAAAGGAACAGTACCACTGCTGGATAATTGGAAAGTCCCTGTGTGTCAACCTCCGTGCTTCGTGGCAAGGTAGACTAGCAAACATGCCCAACCTTTACTCACATCCGAGAAAACACTCCCAACAAGATTGCTTACTCCAAAATCGAAGAGGCACCGCCTTCCGAATCTCGAGAGCCAGACTCCCAACATGATTACTTTCTCAAAAATCGAAGAGACACTGCTCCCCGAATCTCGAGAGCCAGACCCCCACCATGATTGCTTTCTCAAAAATCGAAGAAGCATCGTTCTCCGAATCTCGAGAGCCAGATACCACATACCACTTTTTCAAAGTGCTCTGACAGAGTTAAAACATGTGAAGCTGGCAGCTCCCACTACCGTGCTATGACCAAGCAGGGTAAAGGAATAGCATTACTACTTGTTGTTAGGGAGACTCCTATATATGTCGACCTCCATCCCCAATGGACAGGCAGACCTGCAAAAATGCTCAACCCTTCCTCATATCTGAGAGGGCACTCCCAACGAAGCCTTTCGAAATATTCAGGCTTCTTTCCCCCCGATAATACCTCTGCAAACAAGCTATACTAGAGCAAGAATATCTCATATCATCAGGGTTAAAAGCAAGAGTATCCCATATCATGCTTTTTCCCTGTCTTTTCCTTTGGTCTTGTTTTTACCTGCAAGATAAGGAGAAAGAGAGCAATCAGTCAGCACTTGAAATCAAGCTCCCAGCCAGGAACTGACAGCCTGGAACCCCTTACCTGATTACTTACCTGGCATTGCTCTCGAGTACTCATCTTCAACATCTTATGTTGCCAGGGAAGATACCGCATCTGCTTGAGGAACAGATAGGGCAAGTGCGAAGGATACAAGGAAGCATGTGGAGACAAGCGTAACAGCACACGTGCCGATCCATCCATTACTCTGTCAAAAGCAAAAGTATCCCATATCAGCAGGGTCGAACGTACTCTAGATTTGATGGACTTGTTTTGACCCTCAAATTCTTCAGTCGGCCTTATACTCTGGAGGAAACCAGAAAACCCTCCAGCTCAGTTCAAGAATAAGCCTGTGGAAAGTTACTTCTTCAAAAGCAAAAGTATCCCATATCATCTCTTCTCATTTTTCTTCTCTTTATCCTTCATGCTGCTGCAAGATGGGGAGAAGGTGAACAATCAGCCGGAGCTCTGATTGCTTACCTTGTCTGTCACCTCTTTCAGCAAATCCCCTAGCTCGGCGACTTGGGGGACTCCTACTACATGGTTTGTATCGCGCTTGACCAAGCCTGAAACTACAAGTAAGCTTCAAGTGAAATTGATACATTACCTTGTGCATCTCCACCAGTTAAAGATACCACCCCTGGATGGAGGAAGAGTACTTCCAGAGAAGCTGCCACATCTACCTATGAGACAGATAAGGCAAGTCAAGATGATACCACACTCCGATACTTAGAAGTTTCGTGATTACGAGATCATTCTCCCACAATATTTCCTAATGTCATTTGTACTCTAATGTCATTTGTACTAAATCATTCACTTGTACTCACTAAAGGAGAGCTTGAACCTATGTACTTGTGTAAACCCTTCACAATTAATGAGAACTCTTCTATTCCGTGGACGTAGCCAATCTGGGTGAACCACGTACATCTTGTGTTTGCTTTCCTATCTCTATCCATTTATATACTTATCCACACTAATGACCGGAGCAATTTAGCGAAGATCACAAAAAGCGACCGTTTTCGCTACCTAGGATCTATCTTACAAGAGAACGGAGAATTAGATGGAGATCTCAACCATAGAATACGAGCTGGATGGATGAAGTGTAAGAGTGCATCCAGCATGTTGTGTGACCGTCGTAGGCCACTGAAGCTCAAGGGAAAATTTTATAAGACGGCAATAAGGCCAGCGATGTTGTATGGCACAGAATGTTGGGCGGTGAAACATCAACACGTACACAAAATGGGTGTAGCAGAGATGAGGATGCTTCGTGGGATGTGTGGGCACACGAGAAAGGATAAGATTGAGAATGAGGATATCCGAGGTAAAGTAGGAGTAGCCGAAATTGAAGGAAAGATGAGAGAAAATCGGTTCCGGTGATTTGGACATGTGCAAAGAAGGCCGACTGACGCTCCGGTTCGAAGATGTGACTACGGGACAGAGGTTCAGGGCCGAAGGGGTAGAGGAAGACCTAGGAAAACTTTAGAAGAGACTCTAAGAAAAGGCTTAGAGTACTTGGATCTAACGGAGGACATGACACAAAACCGAGCGCAATGGCGTTCTAGGATTCATATAGCCGACCCCACTTAGTGGGAAAAGGCTTTGTTGTTGTTGTATTGTCATGGCTATTCAGTTTAAGGATGGAGATGTAAAAAACAGTTATTATTCATTAAAGGCAGTTACTGTTCAAATTCAATAATGAGTTGCCCTAGGGGCCTTTGCAACGCTAGAGTTGCTCTTAACCGCAGCCGCTGATGTCGTAGAGAAGAAGCTAACAACTTCAAAGGAACTGGTAAAGATATTAAATCTTGTATTGATGAAAATGCCCCCGGACTACTTTCGTTTTTTATATTAAAGGCTGAGAGTGCGCAATTCGCACATATATTGGTGTGCTGAGACAGAGGGTGCAAGAAAATGAGAGGCGGAGGAAGGTGAGAGACTGTGAGCTTTGCGGAGTCTGGGCGCGGGTTCACTGTGAGCCGGACCAAGCGAGGTTGTGTTGGGACTACGACAAGAAAGTTCACGAAGCTAACTTTCTAGTGGTGAAGCACCAGAGAAGCCTCATTTGCCGCAGATGCCAGTCGCTGACGCCGTGGACAGGGTCAGGTCCCAAGCTCACGCCCACCGTCTCGGTCTGCGAGATTTCCATTGAACACCGCGAGAGTAAGTTCGAGCAATGCGCGCTGGTTTAAGAAAGCGAAGCAGAGAATGAGGGCGTTGATGGTGAAGAGGAGAAGGATGACGGTGATGATTGTGACGAGAGTGATGAGGATGAAAACCAGGTGGTGTTAGACCTACAATTGGTTAGTCTTCAACAAGGATCACAAACAACATACATATATATATATATATGTATATATTTGAGGAATCTGAGGAACCTAATATCAAAACCCTAACGATGGTTCTAGATCTTGTTTTGACGTAATCTTCCCGTGAGTAGGGACACCTCCTATATAGACTTGTAACCCAACTGCATCCCAACTATCGTGGGATTGTCAAAGCCTAAAAACCTCCGCGTTTGTCAGTTGTTAAACCACAATTGAAGCAAGTATTTAGTGTCCTACAAACAAGGGATTTTATCCCTTAAATGGTTTTGACTTTAATTAATTAATTCCACGTATGATTGTCCTTATTATGCTTAGTGACAATTCAATAGAGTCCTAACATTCTCCCACTTGAGTTATCACTGATCATATCCTTAATCAACATATTGAATCAAATTAATCCCATAGTGATCACTTTTGTCAACACAACCATCAATCCCTTTGCATATCTGCCAAATGAACCTTAGAAAATCTTGTACATCAATTCGTACAAGCACCCTAAGATCACATCACCCAAAATAACTTATGCATGATACAAATACTGAAACAAATTCAAAGCTTTGTTTCCAAGCTCCCATTGATCAGACCAGTCCACCATTGTCAAGCTTTTGTTTAGCTCTAATGGAATGCTTACGATACCAAGCACATTTAGTCTGAATCTTTCATCAGTCCACAACATTTCAATATATTGCTTACATATATTTGTACATATACACAATAGCTGAAATAAAACTTCAACCATTAACATGGTAAAACTCAAGAGTACATGAGTTCAAGCTTTATTTTTAACAAAAGATGAAATAAAATGAAAGATAACTCCTACTTCCACACAGTAGTTGAATCAAAAGATTCAACCACGCCCATGTTTGCCACATGATTCTTGAAAACTCCCACTGCCAGAGGTTTTGTAAGAGGGTCAGCCAACATTAAAGTGGTGTCCATGTGTTCTATAGACATCATTGCTGCCTTCACCTTTTTCTTTATAGACAAATATTTCACTTCCATCATTCATACATGTTTATGTTACGCCTTTGGGCAAGAAACGTAAACAACCACATTTGGAAAATAGATTATGTAACATTATTGTATAGCAGTCATGTAAAAGATTAAGAAAACAACCAAAATTTCAAGTTTTGGACAAGAAAACAGTCAACTTAATTCTCTCAAAAATGTTATATCTGAATAAATCTCAAACCATTCATATATTCCTCTCTTTGGAAAAGAATATTGACATGTTATGAATTAAAAAAAAAACACACGATCTACATAATCCATTACCCAAAGTCTTTTCACTGTTGTACCAAATCTAAAACGTTATTGTTATGCTTCCAACCATCTGAAGAATCCAAGAAACATTAAGCAAAGGAACAATCCACTTAAGATTTTACAAAGTACAATATACTGAATAACGATTTGAACCACACAAAGTTCTTTTCTTTTGATAAGAATAAATACTCAGTATAAATTGGTGATCATAAACATACACATATATGTTTATATATAGTTTCTTTGACCAAAATTTCCTTATAATGTCACTTTATTGAAAAATTATATCAACATTTGTTCAAGAATAACTCATTATGGTTGTTGCTCCTGCAAAATGTTAGTTTCAATAAATGCCGAGATGAATAATTTTTATCATCTTGCCATTCAACTATGGCGCCTGAGAAACTTTTTGCACAGGAATTGTTAAAATCGAAGACTAGAAACCCAAGGTCAATTTATAATGTGATTTGAATGACTTCAGATCAATACTCTTTATGAATCTCAAGCAGGCTAATTGCATCATAAATCAAGATACAACATGAATCAAGTCTCTGTTCATATACTACATATACCATTTGTAATAATGTTCAAGGTTGAGCATGCGTTTGATAGCATGGTGAATTAAAAGAATAGGTCTTTTCGGAGAAAATTAAGATTCATTACAGCTTTATGCATATTGGTTGCAACATGTATATCAATTAAACATCATTGCCATATAATGAATTCATAGTAACATTTTTACCTGCAATTGATAGTAATGGCAGCAATCCAGGGGTACACATACCACGCCAGCCTTCGGGGACCATATTGAAGTCCGCGAAGTGAGGCCTTCCCTTGAGCCCGATGGATCGAACGTTCAGGAACCACCTGATCACCATCCTAGGGATGACATCGTAGCAATTCCCGCTAAAAATCACATCTTGCACCACCGTTCAATCTCGTACCACAACTTGCACACCGTCGAGATCGAGTTCCAATCCTGGTCCATCTGTATGAACGAGAACACGTGCTCCAGCACCTCATTGTGAAAGTTGTTCCATCAGGTTTAGCATTTTCCACAACTCAAACTGGTCGAACAACACTAAACCGATGCCGCTCTTCCGACTTCTCTTATGCCGCCATTCAGTGATATCAGAGGGAACCCATCAATCACAATGCTCTAATTCAGTAATTGAACCATTCATATACTCCCTTTTTGAAGAGAATAGTATGTAGGTCATGATAAATGAATTACAATATCCTGCAACCTAATTCATGCAACAATGCTTGACAAAATCCCATTTTGATGTGATCTTCTAAACAATTGTGCATCGGTGCAAAGTCTTGTTTCCTTAAAATTCTTCAACTTTGTTCTGCAAGTTCTTAGGGTTATATGTGATATGTTTAGACTAAAATAGTTTTGAATCCAAGTAGACTACCTTGCTCTGATACCAAATGTTAGACCTACAACTGGTTAGTCTTCAACAAGGATCACAAACAACATACACATGTATATATATATTTGAGGAATCTGACCAATCCACGTATGATTGTCCAATAGAATTTTACGGCTTAATTTTCATGTATTGCATAATTGGGAATATAATACATACAATCCTTGTTCTCCAAGGTAAACTAAAAAAGGACAAAAGAAATACCCTTCCTAATAAAGGACTCTAATATTTACACAATATTTACATTCCTATTCTAAAACCAACTCACGCAACACTCCCCCTCAAGTTGGAGCATAGATGTCACACATGCCCAACTTGACAAGTGAGTCACCAAAAACTCTTCTACACACGGCATGAGTGAGAATATCGGCAAGCTGTTCTTCTGAGTTCACAAATGGTACTGACACAATCTTCTTCTCGAGCTTTTCCTTAATGAAATGTCGATCAACCTCCACATGCTTCGTTCTGTCATGTTGTACCGGGTTCTCTGCAATTTCTCGTGCCGACTTATTTTCACAATACAACTTTATAGCCTCCTTTGGTTTGAAACCAAGACCCCAAAGCAACTTACGTAACCAAAGAACTTCACACACTCCATGTGCCATACCTCTGAATTCGGCCTCTGCAGAAGACCTAGACACCACATTCTGTTTCTTACTTCTCCAAGTAACCAAATTTCCACCAACGAACGTAAAATATCCAGAAGTAGAACGCCTATCAGTCACATCACCGGCCCAATCAGCATCAGTGAACCCCTCAATTTTTAGATGACCAGAATTTCTATACAAGATTCCTTTCCCTGGGGCGGACTTTAAATACGCCAAGATACGCATAACAACAGCCATATGATCCACACTTGGCGAGTGCATAAACTGACTCACCACACTTACTGCATAGGCTATATCTGGACGGGTATGAGCTAAATAAATTAGTCTTCCTACCAGTTTCTGATATCTGCCTTTATCCACTGGTTCTTGATCCGGATAAATCCCTAAGTGATGTTTCTCCACAATAGGCGTATCCACAGGTTTACACCCAAGCATACCTGTTTCCTTTAACAAATCAAGAACATATTTACGTTGAGACAAGAAAATACCTCTAGATGACCGAGCAACTTCCACGCCAAGAAAATATTTCAAATCTCCCAAATTCTTCATCTCAAACTCAGCGGCAAGGTTTTGTTCTAGCTTCATCATCTCTTCCGAATCATCACCTGTTATTATCATATGATCCACATAAATAATTAAGGATGTCACTTTACCACTTCCCCGTTTCACAAATAATGTATAATCCGAGTGACTTTGATAATACCCAATTCGTCTCATAACTAGGGTAAATCTACCAAACCACGCACGAGGTGATTGCTTAAGTCCGTAGAGTGACTTTCGCAACCTACATACTCCGGTTTTCCCTCCAGCATCGTACCCCGGAGGAAAATCCATATATACCTCTTCTTCCAAGTGCCCATGAAGAAAAGCATTTTTCACATCAAACTGTTTTAGTGGCCAATTCAAATTTGCAGCTAAAGAAATCAGAACTCGTACTGTATTCATCTTCGCTACTGGAGAAAATGTCTCCTGATAATCAACACCATAAGTTTAAGTATAGCCTTTTGCTACTAACCTTGCTTTATACCTGTCTACCGTTCCGTCTGCCTTGTATTTGATCGTAAAGACCCATCTACACCCAACTGGTTTCTTTCCTTTAGGTAGCTCCGTTACCTCCCATGTATCATTCTTATGTAGTGCCATCATTTCCTCATCCATCGCAGCAGCCCATTTAGGATCCTTCAAGGCCTCCTCAACTCGGGTTGGTGCTTGGGTTGCTTCCACATTGTTTACCCAGGCTTGACGTTCTGGAGCAAGGTTTGAGCATGACACATAATTAGCTATTGGATACTTCATTTTTCCTTCAGGAGAAAACCTGTCAGGAGGAACACCACAATTTTGCCTTGGCGGCAACTTATATGTACTTATAACATTATCTGGATTAGTTACATGAGCATCAGTAGTACTTACCTCAGAAATATTCAGAGAAGACATATTGGGTGGCACTATTGAGCTTGAGAGAGAGGGGGTTGCGGGTTCGATAGCTAATGGTTGCTAGAGCGGTGAAACTGTTTCGGCAACTCCCTGCTGACACTCTGCATCACACTCGGCAATATGTTGTTGAGAAGACTCAGCTGGTTCGGTGCTACTTGGCTGAATGACACTCACATTCTCGGCAGTGTCTTGTCGAGAGTCACTATCTCCATTCTCAGCAGTTTCTTGCTGAGAGCTTTCACAGCTATTTTTGTTAATAAATACTCCCCCTGAGCTACATATTTCCAACCACCCAAGATCACCACTCATATTCTCCCCCTGGTGATCGGAAGGTGATGGAGTCGAAGCATAAAAGACCTCAGATTCAGAAAAGGTAACATCCATAGTTACATACATATGACGAGTTTCAGGGTGGTAGCACTTATACCCTTTCTGTTGAGGAGCAAAGCCCAGAAAAACACACCGGTGAGCACATGGATCGAGCTTACTACGATGAATCTTGTGAATATGAACATAGGTTACACACCCAAACACACGAGGAGAAAGAGTATTAGTTGATACTACCGGAACAAATTCTGTCAATACTTGGAGAGGTGTACGAAAATCCATAACCCGGGATGGCATACGGTTAATCACATACACGGCATAGGTGACAGCTTCAGGCCAGAACCGTTTAGGTACAGATGCACCAATGAGCAAGGCACGAGCAGTTTCCAGGATATGACGGTTCTTTCTTTCAGCAACCCCATTTTGTTGTGGGGTATGAGGGCAAGTAGTCTCATGTAGAATTCCTTGATCCCGAAGAAAGCCGGACAACTCGGAACCAATATACTCACCTCCATTATCAGAGCGGAGAACCTTAATAATAGAGGAATATTGTGTTGCAAACATTTGAGAGAATGATCGAAACACCATACCCACATCACTTTTATTCTTCATCACATAAATCCAAGTCATACGAGTGCAATCATCAACGAAGGTAACAAACCATTTAATTCCAGACAAAGTACTAACAGGAGAGGGACCCCAGACATCAGAGTGCACAAGTTCAAAAAGAAACAATCTTTTATTCATACTAGGAGGAAACGAAACGCGATGACTCTTCGCGAGAATACATACCTCACAATGTAAGTCTGATTCTTTTATTTCATGAAATAAACTAGGCAACATACGCCTCAAATACCCAAACGAAGCATGTCCTAACCGACGATGCAATAACCAAACTTCATGTAAATTATTGGTACGGGATGCTCGAACTGCATTAGCTCTGCCAGGAACGACATCATCCACATAATATAACCCCTCTCTCTTAGTGCCACGCCCAATTATCTCCTTGGTCTGAATATCCTGAAGCAAACAAAACAGTGGATACATAAGTACAACACAATCTAATTGCTCAGTAACTTGAGGAATAGATAACAAATTATGAGACAAAAAAGGAACAAGCAGGCAGTGATGAAGGGAAAGGGCTGGCGTGAGGTGCACAGTGCCGGCCCCCAAAACCGATGTTGTTGTTCCGGTAGCAGTTGCAATACACTTCCGTGAACTAGTTGTCATACTAGTAAATAAATTCTTATCAAAAGTCATATGATCGGTTGCACCCGAGTCTAGAATCCAACCCGTATTCACCATTTTGACTTACAAAGAAGAAGGGAAAAACACAGCACGCACTGTTGTGCAATACACACCTCACGGCAGCAGCAGGAACCTGCGCTGCAATAAATAAACACACGGCACACACAGCAGCAAACTGTGCTACAATAAGGAGACACACGGCCTGACCAATTATGCAACAAACCGTGCAGAAACAAGTCACCCAAAAAACACAGCACCACCCACACTGCTGCACACACAGCAAGATTACACACACACGGCAACACTGGTTTCTGCAGAAGATTTTGCAGAAGAAACAGTCAACCAAGCACAGCGGAAAAAAAAAAAAACTAGGGTTTCGGCAACACAGGCTCTGGATACCAAATAGAATTTTACGGCTTAATTTTCATGTATTGCATAATTGGGAATATAATACATACAATCCTTATTCTCCAAGGTAAACTAAAAAAGGACAAAAGAAATACCCTTCCTAATAAAGGACTCTAATATTTACACAATATTTACATTCCTATTCTAAAACCAACTCACGCAACATGTCCTTATTATGCTCAGTGACAATTCAATAGAGTCCTAACAGGTGGTTTCGTGGTTGGTGGATCCTCCACCGGCGGCGAGTTGTTCAAGCAGTGAAGAAGAGGAGAATGAGGAGGAATTTTCGGTGTCAAAGCGAATGCGAGAGAATGCGGACTTGGGATGTGATGAGACGGAGGCGTTCGATTGGTTACGAATGTTGAAGCGACGGAGACTGGGCGGGGAGAACCGTTTACAGAGTAAGAGATCAACGGCGATGGGGAGCTCAAAATCCAGAGGCTTGATAATGGAAATGGAGGCTATCAACGAAGATGATGATCATGATGAGAGCCGTTAGATTATGTTTGGATGGAGACTTCCAAATTCAAAGAAATTGAGTTCAATTGGTAAGTGATGGAGCTTAAAATGTAAATTAAATAGATTAGTAATGTCTTTCATGAGCATTTTAAAGTATTTGAACAAGATTTACAAATGACAAATTCTTAGTAGCAATTTACAGATATTTTTCTCTCGCCAACTTTTGCAATGTTCATAGGGGCATGCTAATCCTCTCTAATTTACATTTTATGATTTGATTTTTACTAATTCGGAATCGATTCTTAGTCCCTGGCCCAAACATTATTTAAGTTTTTCTCTACCAAATGGAAAAGTTAACCATATGTATCTCGCAATTTTGAATTTAAGAACTCTTACTGATAAATGAAGAAAAATATTGCTAGATCACAGTGAATAGTGTTTTTCTGAACTCTCACAAATAAGTGAAGAAAAATATTTGTAATGAGTAGTTATGTGCCCGCATTGTGATAGGGTAAATTTTGTGACCAAAAAGAAAAACATAAAATCTGAAGATAAAATGGAGAGAGGGGTCCGTCAGGGCTGGGGTTGGAGAGATTTTTTAGTATATGCCTAGAACACGAAGTAGTACGTCACAATTATTATACAAGGGAAGAATATTTTTTAATTTTTTTAATATCTTTCTACTTAATTAATAACATATAGTGTATATACTTGTATATGGAACGCTGAAAAATCTATGTGGAACAAAAAGAATTAGGGGCGGATTGACAAGTTGAGAGAACAAGTGAGTGGTGGTATGCATGGACGGAGCTAATGAAGGCTCACTGGGGCAGATGCCCCCACTTAAGTAATTCGTTTGTTTAGTTGCAGACTACAATTATATAATATATACGGGTTATCTTTGAAGAAAATATATGTATCAAATATCCAACATACATTCATTCTACTTATACTCCATATCAAATATTATATGACCAATAGTGCTCTTGTTCTGTCATTTAAACTGAAAAAACCCTCTCCCGCCTATCATGTACTTATATTTTTCTCATCATTTTGCCACTTTCCACTATTATATTGAAATTTTTGTAACATTGGAATTGTGATACATCATCATTTGAAATCATCTTTAATATCATATTGCGTATAAACATACTATAATAAGGTTTTCTTAGTTGTTTTCGAATGCCCCTACTAGAAGAAATTTTTGGCTCCGTCTTTGGTGTTATGAAAGTATTGTCCTTTTAGTTTGGTGAAGAAATAGAAATGTTACTTTGAGTTGATTGATTTGCTTCCTCATTTGCATCATTTCTTGGAAGATATATATTTTTTTTATTATTATTTTGCGTTTTTTAATTGTCAATTTGTCACACTACCTATCTTGTTATATATTATGCATCATCCGATGAGGCGAGGCAAAGCAAAAGACAACATGAGGACTGAAGAAGAAGATAAGATAAGATAAGATAAGCTTAAGCTAAGTTAACATTTACATCCAGCATGTTGGACCTTGGTCTACAATTATATTAACATTATTCCAAGGAATTTTTTTGTGGGTAGAGCAAGCCAAAAATTCTCAAGAAAGTGGATAAGATTAATCTTAACCCATACGGTTCAGAATAAGTTTAAGAGTAATGTTAGAGAGACTAAATTTGTAGACAAAGTTTTAAAAACTAAAGAACATTGATGATTGGTTTATTACCTACACGTTGATAAATGTACTTACTTTTATTGGTAACACGTCATTTAGTTTGCAAATTTAATCTTCAAAAAATTGAGTCTTCCTAGTATTACCCTAAGTTTAAATATTAATCACTCTTTTACTTTACAATCTTGTTATCATACAAGTCATATTTTATATTAGACCATCTCCAATGGTTGGGCTAAAAGCCAAATATTTTAGCCCAGAAAATTTAGCTTTTAGCCCAGAAACAGTTTTTATGCTTCAACCGTTCTAGCCTAAAATTTTAGCACGGGATTATTAAAGAATGAATTTAGGTTATTTTTGTGGATAAATTAAATTAAAAAAAATAAATACATATACTTTCGTAAATTAATTTATGAACATTTTTATCTAAAAAAATTTAAATTCCGATAAATATTGAAAAATTTAAATTCCGATTTCTGGGCTAAATTTTGGAGGGAATCTGGCATTAGTTTAGTATTTAGCATTTAACCCAAATTTTCCTCTTGGGTTGGATTGGGTTTGGGGGGGGATTTTAAAGAGTAATTTGGCTTTTAGCCCACTATTGGAGTTGGTCTTAGTTGTTGCAAATAAAAGATAAGACAATTGCTTATAATTCTAACCACATAGCTAATCATGTAATGAGTGATGTAGAAACATTTTATCACGTCAATCAATAGTTGAACATCACCTCATCTTTTTAGTGCAATTCATGTACCGACATTACCAAACATTGTGTAAAAAAATTAAATAACGAAAAATCAATAGAATCCCACCTTGAATAAAATCTCCTTACAATTCCTCAACTTAATAATATCTTACCGTGCAGTAGGGGTTTTCTTCGTGATCGTGGTTATTGAGGCTGTCTCATTCTGCCAGCGCATGACGCTTCATATGCCTTCCTTGTCAGTCAAACTTAGTAAGTCAATATGTCTACAGTTGATGTAATATTTGTAACTGACACCCCTACCCATTTCCAAAACTTTGGATCTCGGTTTCGTATTACGCAATACACGATTGACCAACAATCTGGACAACGTCAAGACTCATGCGACAATCCCTAAATACAAGAAAACAACTCTCATGATACAAGTAAACAGCTACCATGATATCTCGTGTTAATGTTTCAATACCATGAACAAAAGCTTACCCATGTCTAGAGACAGGTATACAGCTATCATAATCTCCTTTCAAACTTACGTCATGTGAACAAAAATTTGCGCAGGTCTCGACACTACAGTATACTTATTGCCGTGTCGTGTACGTCTTTATCCAAATGTAGACAGATCATTCTGTTTATTTCTTATTGAAACACTTGGCTAACCAACAATTTCCTACGATCGATGC
Source organism: Malus sylvestris (assembly GCF_916048215.2). NCBI lineage: Eukaryota > Viridiplantae > Streptophyta > Magnoliopsida > Rosales > Rosaceae > Malus > Malus sylvestris. The sequence goes on from NC_062262.1 coordinate 28,727,403, forward strand.
TATCCTGCTGATATTGTCATCACAAAGTCGGTTTGAAAAAAGACTCAGTGCGTTACCATGTTGGATTGTTGCATGAAGTTTGCATGCCAAGACATTCACTTGTGGATAAACATACGCGTCCGGCATATATATCCATCCGAGTTCAAAGAAAAGAACAACATTATGCTACTCCAGAACATTCAGACTCCACCACACGACGGAACCCACGGCGAATCAGCGCCTAAAGGCAGCCACCCATGCGCACGTGGACGACTATCCTTAGCATCATTCTTCAGGACAAATCCGACACAAGAAAAATGAACGGCTTCGAAATGTAATGCAATCACAGGTTGTGGTAGAAAGTACCTTACCATAGCAAGCAATCGAAATATAAACATCCAAATTTATAAACTGCGTCTAGGATAATTATTAGACACATCTAATAATTAAATTTGTATCATACGAGCAACAAGAAGCACATCCCTCGAAACTAAAAGGAGTAGAGAGTCACAAAGCATTGAACAAATTAGGAAAGACGTAGAGAAACCCTAAACCTCATTCACCATACAAATAGCATCTACAGTCCTCCCAGAGTTCATACATGAGAAAGAGCTATTGCAGAGGAGAGAAAGCAGACTTGACTCCTGCAGGCTGGACTCAAAGTGTCAGCCACTCCCAGTCGACTCAGACATCTACACAAACTGCACAATATAGAACCATGACTTGGTCACATTCCACACAACTTACTCAAAACCGATGCCAGACTATTTCGCATGAAAACTGTGCAAAGATAAAAGCGGCAGGAAATATACGTTATAAGAAACCCGCTTTTTGTCTCTGATGTCTATGTAAATAGAAGCTCTTACTGAAGCAAATTCAAAATTATCCAAAAATTGAGATATTCGGCATTACGTACAAACCTGTACTTGAGAGGATTCAACTACGACTCAGAATACGGGCTAAGCTTCTGCCACAAGACAAACAACCAATAATAATGTCATGAACATCTAAAGATTTGTTAAAGTTTAGTCCATAAAAAAACAGGACAGAACATCCAGAAAAAAAAAAATCCACTTCGTAACAATATTTCTAGCCTGCTTATCTCCACTCTTTTGGAATCTAAGAAAGTAAATGTAAACACACAGAAACTTACTTCTACATGCACACAATGAAAAATCTTAAATCTACAATGGCATTCGGCCCTTCCAGAAACTACTTGCAAGGCCTTCTTTCACACAACCTTACGACATTCTCCTATAACAATCTACCTTGGGGCTAAATACATATAAATATGTTTACATGTTTGCATTTATTATTATGTAAACTGTACACTAACATGTCAATAGTGCACCAACTAGTACACAAGAAACATATCCTGGGGCTCATAAACCTAATGGAGCAACAACCGAAACTTACAACAAGAGAACAAACTGCTCCTCAGTAGCTGAAACCATGTCAAAATTCAAAAAATAAATTCTGCAATTTAAAATGGATGAACATATACATGTAAATATGTGTGACAAGATTTAAGTATACTATTTAATGTACTGCACGTGTCATTGTCGTAATGCATTGCTTAATCAACTAGTATAGAGTAAACACTTCCATAAATCATTCATAGTTGTCCAATATGGGTACAGGTTATACACATATCCCACGGTAAACAGATTCACCTGAGATTCGTGCAGTAGATAATAAAAAGACATCCAAAGTGTTCATCGGGCCAAGGCAAAGATAAACAAAAGGACATTTAAAACCCAGTATGCATAAGCATTTTGACAAAATGTTCAGTTTGAGGATTTCCTTTTAAAATGTTATATTAGTTGATGACTTGATATGACTGATACAGGGGGTGAGAGAGGAGATGAGTGATACAGTCAAATCAGTTAAACTTACTGATGAAACAAACTGTTTTGTTATACTTAGAATATGCGAGCAGACGCGTAGAAGCCAATTGATAGTAGCTATCCTCTAATACAACCAAAGATGAGAAATTTAGATAATTAATTAATCATTTTCTACACACACGAAAATGTGCGGTTGGGACCTGACAAGTGATAACTAGACGTGTAGAGAACAGTAAATTTACAAACAAGATTAATGCTTTGTTTTTTACCATTATTCACGAATCCTGATTAAGTCCTGATCAAAGCTGTTTATCTCAAAATAGTAACTAGCAAGAAGGCATCATCCAACAGAAAGAGAATACAAGAGAGGTACCAAACTATGAGCAGCACATAAGTCAGAACAAGTACTGGCATCTTCTTAGCCTACTGAACTTACTGCTAAGCTTGCCATCGATGTTTATAACCTTGCTCCTCATTAAAATTTCAAACAAATTTACTTTTTTTCTACAGCATGGGCCTATGCAGCAAAGTGTCTAGGAAACAACCAACTAGAAATAAGAAATATGACGAATGAATTTTCCCTAACACGTCATCCAAACGAGAAGTTTGTAAAATTTGCATCACTTTTGGCATGGAGAACTTATTCCGACATTAGAGAAAGAGGTAGACTTCCTTTTGTTTATATGAAGCATCTGGCACATACTACTAAAGGGAGAACTAACACAACAAGTGATTATCTTCCAGAAGAAAGTAAAAAAGATATTCTTATAGGTAGGATATTTAATTGAGAAACCCCAACAGGCCAAACCACAAGTGCATGGGGATGGTATATGCTGCCTAGAACGTCTATGCACATACAGAATTTCACAAAGGATTGTTAAAGAAGATTGGAAAGACCAATCAACTCTCACACTAAGATACATAAATTGGAAGGCTCCATGCTAATCTAATATAACACATCTAGTTCTCGTTCAACAGCTTTTTCACATTCAAAGAACCTCATGATGCTTTCAGAAAACAAAGCGCATAAATTGCAAACATTGCAAAAAGATCAAACTTTGTTTAATCAACCATGGCTTTGAAAATCCATAACATAACATTTGCAGTTCACAAATACATCGGAAGCAAATTCAAATTCCGTTTTGCGAAAAGTTAGATGGATACATCAGTAACTGGTAATTAACAAAGTTCCCATTTGGAGCTGTCATTTCAGATATGTGTAATGTGCAACAAATCACACCCAAATATGATATAATCATCAATCAAATTATATTAAAGAGAATCAATAAAAACCGAAACTTGAAGTTACTCCAATTAAATCAGAGAAAAAGCCCTAACCTTTCTTATGCTCCTCCTTTACCACCGTCACGGGCTTGATCACGGCCTCTTCCTCCTCATTCTCTTTAACGGCAACAACCGCCGCGGCAACAGGAGGACCACCAGAACCACCACCAGCAACGCCGCTACTGTCATCCTCCGGAAACCGGACAACAACAACGGGACAAACGCAGTGATGAACACAATAATCGCTGACGCTCCCAAGCCTACCGTCAGTCCCACGCTTGGTGGCGCCGACCCCTCGGCTCCCCATGATCACGGCACTGAGCCCTAGCCTCTCAACCTCCAAGCAGAGCCGCTCCTTCATGTCATGGTCCTTGACGATGTGGATCTTGTACGGAATCTGCGCCTCCTTCAAGGGCTTGGCGAGATCGGCGACCTTGGAGGCGGTGAGGGCGTCGAAGTCGTTCTCGAGTTTCTTCTGCTTGACGGAATCGTGCAGGGCGTGGTTGTCGACGAAATCGACGTCGTCGTTGGTGTTGATGGAGAGGTCGACTGAGCCCCAGTCGGCGCCGAAAAGGACGGAGGTGGGGCTGACGTGGAGGAGGATGACGGCGTCACCGGGGCGGATGTAGTGATCGACGGCCCAGCGGACGGCGTGGGCGCTCTCTTCAGAGAGGTCGACGGCGACGCCGAGCTTGCGGCGGGCACCGGCGGTAGGGGTGGGAGTGGCGGCGGAGCCGGCGGAGGAGGAGTGGTGGCGGGGAGAGTTGGGGTGGTGGATTCTGATGTGGGGGAGTTGGGGATCGGACGGGTCTTGGGGCTGAGGAGGCTGCTGAGGGTGATTCATCTGGGTTTTGGAGAGGTTTCGGTTGTGTTGTTTTCTGTTTGGATAGTCGGAAAATTGATGGGAAAGTGAGGGATAAAAAGTCTTAAGTGCTTATAGCATTAATGATGATGCTTGCGTATAAGCCAAAGTCCAACACAAAATGACATCCGGAAGTTCCTCATTTTCTCTCTCCTTTTACTTTTTTTAACTTTTTTTTTTTTGGGCCCTTGTTAAATTGTGGCCTAGCCCAATGCTTTGTTAATGGTCAAATCATTATTACTATTGAACACCAATTTGTAAGCCCATATGGTTTGTTTTTTTTATTTTTTTTAGGAAACATTTCTACTCATAAGCGTTGTGCTAGAAAGAGATATGTTATGCTCACCCGGGCACACCTAGGTAATGAGCATGGTTTGTGAATGATCGAGGTAAAAATGTATTGGTAACATGTCTCCACAATATTAATAGTATATAGGTAGTGTATGTCATTGTAATGTCAACATGGTAGAGATACATTGTCAATACGAGTCATGTCCAAATTATGTGCACAACCCAGATCTGCGGGTAAGCATTTCTTGCGCTCTCTAGAAAACCACATAGAAGTTCTACCTAGAGGCTCTTTTTTTTTTTCTTTTTTTTTTTTGTCAAACGATAAATTTGTTATATTAGATGTTAGATTAGGAAGCCGGCAGAGTTCGAACCCACGCCGTAGTGAAAGTGGTGGAGAGGGCCGCTTGCTACCTAGAGGCTCGTTTGATGAAGCGTTTTGGGTCATCCCATAAGCATTTCTGAACTAATTAACGACAATGTTGCTGATTATTTTGTTAATTAGCGTAAATGGTCTAAAGCTCAGTCCCATCTTCCAAGTGTATATCAAGTTGGAATTAAAATAAGACTTAAGATCCCACTTGGCCCGCCACTCATGTTGACAAAACTCTGCAAGGTTTATGTCGAACATGGTTTTTTAATTTTTTACAAATACAATTTAGTTTGTTTAAACTCCACTACAAGAAAATATTTCATCAGTACTAAGATTTAGAGATATTTTTCTTCATATGTAAGAGGGATCTTAGTTTCGACTTACTTAGATGGCAAGTTCGGTACCTAATTATTATGGATGACCTATTGTGTGAATTAACACAAATTTTACACTTATCAATATCTAATTCTTATGATTGACTTATTGTACGACTTAATACAAATCTCCAAAGTATGTAATGAGAGTCATTGGATCAAATTATCAAACCAAGACGTTATGTAGCATAGTTTGAGAGAGAGGCCGCCGCAACTGGTAAAATAGGATGCAAATTTTTTACACCTATTACAATTTTCCAAACCTTTTATGCTTCAATGCTTTGAGTGCTTGATAATTATGGAACCTTTTGTCATTACAATGCCCATTTTTTTAGGAAACCCGGATAATGGCAGCTCAAATCATGATACTAAATTGTGAATCAAAGAAGTATCACATAAATCTAGCTCATTAATATCTCAGTGCACTTAAAGTCACAGAGTATTGTAGTAAGGCCCGAAAACTTATGCATTTTATTGTGTTATATTAGTTATGAGTAGTGAGTTTGTGCCATATGTTGAACAAAAAGAGTATCCAAGATAACTCTAATGATCCCAAGAATAAGAAAATAAAGCACACTCTAAAGAAAGCTCACAAAACACATTAATTGCACCTAATTATTTGTTTTCACACACAACCTAACTTTGCCTAACTTTGCAATTGTAAGCACTTACATCATCTAACTAGATATGGACTTGGACTTTAGATTGGGTTGTGGATTACTTATGGTTTTGGGCTTGACATTGATTCTCAACACTCCCCCTCAATGTCAGCTCTCATTCTTTTCTCCATGCTGAGTTGACGACGAAACTTTTCAAACTTGCCAGTACTCAAACCTTTTGTGAACAAGTCTGCAATTTGATCATCTGTATTGATTTGTCTCATCTCAATATCTTCTTGCAAGACCTTCTCTCTAATGAAATGGTAGTGTACCTCCACATGCTTAGTTCTTGCATGAAAGACTGGATTTTCTGCCAAGCGAATTGCCGATTGGTTATCACAGTACAATGGTACTGAATAATCTACTGGTTGATGTAGATCACTCATCAACTGTACCAGCCATGCATTCTCTTGAGCTGCCATTGCTGCTGCTCTATACTCTGCTTCTGTGGTTGACAAAGATACCGTCGGCTGTCTCTTGCTACACCAAGAGATGGTTCCAGAACCAAGCTTAAACACATACCCAGTTGTTGATTTCCTGGTGTCATGATCTCCCGCATAGTCAGCATCACAGTAACCAACTAACTTGCAGTCTTCACCTTTCTTGTACAAAAGACCATAGTCAATTGTACTTTTCACATATCTCAGTATTCGTCGAACTGCTTCCAAATGAGGATTCTTTGGATTTTGCATGTACCGACTCATCACACCAACTGCATAAGAAATGTCAGGTCGAGTCAAGGTTAAGTAGATCAGACTACCTACCAATTGTCGATACATCGTCGCATCTTCCAAATCTTTTCCTTCATATGCACTCATTTTGACATTTGGCTCCATCGGCGTCAAAATCGGCTTGCATTCGAGCATTCCAAACTTCTTCAATAAATCTTTGGAATATTTTTGCTGACAGAGAAATATTCCTTCTTGTGTGCGATCAATCTCTAGACCAAGGAAGTGCTTGAGCTGTCCAAGTTCCTTCATCTGAAAACGGACTGATAAATTCTCCTTCGTCCGAAGAATTTCTGCCTCATCATCACCGGTTATGATTAAGTCATCCACATACACTAGCACAATAGCTAGTTTTCCTTCATTGGCTTTGACAAACAAGCTGGAATCTCCAGGTGTTACTGAATAACCACTTTGTGTTAGAAATTCAGCAATCTTACCATACCACGCCCTGGGTGCTTGTTTCAATCCGTAGAGTGATTTCCGCAGTTTACACACATATTCAGGATGATCTTGGCTCTGAAATCCCATTGGTTGGATCATGTAGATCTCCCGATCCAACTCTCCATGAAGAAAAGCATTCTTCACATCCATCTGCCACATATTCCAGTCTTTGTTGGCTGCAAGTGCAAGTAAGACTCGTACTGTTGTAAGTTTCGCCACTGGACTAAACGTTTCATCATAGTCTAGTCCATACTGTTGAGAGAAACCACGAGCTACCAATCGTGCCTTGTACCTCTCGATTGACCCATCTGGACGGCGCTTTATCTTGTAAACCCACTTGCAGGATATGGGTTTGACATCTCTTGGCTTTGACACCAGATCCCAAGTTTGATTTTGCTCAAGTGCATCAAGCTCTTCTTTCATAGCTGTCATCCACTCAGAACTCTGTGATGCTTCTTCGAACGTCTCAGGTTCTGTTGCAGTTGCTTCTTCAATTATGGCTGCATTGGCGTATTTGGGATTTGGCCTCCGTGCTCTTGTTGACCTTCGGAGTTGAGATTGTGGAGTTGATTCTTCCGGTACACTAGGCCCACCTTCTTCGTCTGGTTGTTGATACATGCCAATTTGCCAAGGATTCTGAGCCACTTTTTGTTCGACATCATCGCCATTTGGATATCCTGATTCATCTGAACTTGGTTGGAGTTGGATAGTATGCTCCCCCATCTTCTGTTGCAGCTTTTCTCCAAATTCTCTGGAGTCTGGTAGCACCTCCTTCTCTGAGGACCACCAAGAGGACGCTTCATCAAACACCACATCTCGTGAAGTGTAACATCTTCCACTTGTTGGATCACAACATTTCCACCCTTTTCTTTGGCTGTCGTATCCCACAAAGATACATCTAACAGCTTTCTTGTCAAACTTGCTCCGTAAATGATCAGGAACAAATACATAACATACACAGCCAAATACTCGAAAATAGCTAACTGTAGGTTTCATGTTCCACAGATTCTCAAAGGGTGAAACAAATCCTAACCTTGGTTGAGGAAGTCTGTTGATCACTAAGGCTGCAGTCCTCATTGCTTCAGCCCAAAACCTTCCCGGTACGTTCTTTGCATGTAGCATACTTCGACAAACTTCTGCAAGATGCCAGTTCTTTCTCTCAGCTACACCATTTTGTTGCGATGTGTTGGCACAAGTGTACTGATGACGTATTCGGCATTCCCTTAGGTATTGAGAGAACTCACTTGAGCTATATTCTCCTCCGTTATCTGTGCGCAGGCAACGGATCTTCTTTCCCACTTCTCCTTCGGCTGACTCTCTGAACTCTTTAAACTTTGAGAACGTGTCAGATTTATCTTTCATAAAGAAGACTCATACATACCTTGAGAAGTCATCAATGAATGTCACCATGTACCGCATACCACTAATTGACGGTTGTTTAACTGGTCCGAACACATCAGAGTGAATTAACTCTAATGGTTCTTTTGCTTTGAACTTCGATTCCTCATATGGCAATTGGTGTGCTTTACCATACTGGCATCCCGCACATAC
>NC_062262.1:32171298-32173798 GCF_916048215.2 Malus sylvestris
TTTGCTCTTCATTATAGTCATCTTCCATTTTTACTCTTTAAACTTCAAAACTGTGAGTGTAGCTCTTCATTATGGTCATCTCCCATTTGCACTCTTTATTTCTCATCTTTTACCGTGAGCTTTTCTTTTAGGATCCTCTTTAGATATATTGTACCGAGTTAACTTAAAATCAATGTCATTGTATACATACATCTATTTCGGAACAAGCTCACGATCAAGTGACGTTTATGTGTATACAATGACTGTTTTCAATGAGAAGATTATGTGTCGTTACAGGGATCATGTTGTGGTTAGAGTCCAGATCTTCTCTGTGCCTTACATCATTGCTTGACACCTGCCCCAAAGTTAAAACCTAACTCTGTTAAATAATATTAATATTAAATATGAATCTCAATCTTCTCTGCCTCTGAGTTAATTTATTAGAAAAAATAAAAAAATAAAGGGTCATCTTCTCCACCTTCTCTGCCTTTGTTTTTATCTTCATCCCAGAAAAAATGGAAGTCGGAATCAACGCAGGAGGGTCTTGGGTGCATATATGGTGCATATATGATATATATATATATATATATATAAGAATCTCAATCTCTATAGTTGGACTAGTAAAGGGGAGGGAGGCGGCGAGAGATGGGAAGGATTGTGTTCGGCGGGGTTTGCCTCGATTGGAGAGGGAGGCTGAAGTTGTTTTGGGGTTGAGTGGTCGTCGGAGGCATGGCTACCGGCTTCTTCCTTCTCTAAATTTTTTATCCTAATTTAAATAATATTATATAACAGAGTTAGATGCAGTTAACTTGGGTGACATTGAGAGTTTTGGGTGCAGAAAATCTGGACTCAGTCTTATAAGGGCATTGAGCCATCAGGGAGAGGACATCGATTAAATGAATTGAATATCTTTGTCTGTGTTCCCTTTCTCTGCATTTTCTTTTTGTTCCTGCATTTCCTTCCTTTCAGTATACTTGTATCCTATCAGTTTTTGGGTGATGAGTTAAATTAATGAGTTCTACTGCAGCGATTTGCAAGGTGCATCCTTGGAAGGTCCTATTCCTTACACCATATCTTCCTTGAAATATGTAAAGCAATTGTAAGACCACTTTCTTCTATCTTGTAATGATTCAATATTCCAAATCTGGAACTATAAAACAAATAATTATTTCTGATTTGTCTTTTGTATCAGGATGATATCAGATTTGAACGGACCAAGTATGCCTTTTCCTACTTTGAGATATATGAAAGACATACAGATATTGTGAGTTTCATATTCAATACCCTATTGAAATTGTACTTCAGTGTAATCCCAATGCAATCATTTTCTAATTTTTGTTCGCATTCCTGTGATACAGGATTTTGAGAAATTGCTCAATTAGTGGTACAATCCCTAATTACCTTGGCGAGCTGACTAATCTATTAACATTGTGAGTGCTTTTATAATCAATATAATTGCATAGATCTGCAAATTTACTATTGCCAAACTGAACAAGAATTTGGGATTTAAGCTTTAACAAGTTGAAAAACAACACCAGTACGGCTTTTAGAGGGCCCTCTCCTCTTTTCTATTACTTGTGGATTCAATAAATCTTCAAAAGTTCAAAACAAAGCTCTGATGTATGTTATATGATGTTTTTTTTCCCCTATGTAGAGACTTAAGCTTTAACAAGTTGACTGGAGAAATTCCGCAGACGATTGAGCGTGCAAGCCATATATCTTTTATGTAAGTCGGTCAAATGATGCATTCATTTATTGGTGCAAACAATACACATTTTCAATATTTCTCAAGTCAACTATATTTACATTTTCATTGACCGTTAATTTTTACGTGTGCAGGTCTTTGAGCAACAACATGCTGACCGGAGAAGTACCAATTTGGATATTGCAGAGCAAACGTGACCGGTCAGTCTATAGTGTAATACTAATATATGAAGTTTTAATTTATTTGTGTTTGTATCTTTAAAGCAAAATGCTGGCCAACTTCGATTTCAATTTCATTTTTTTGCTTCTCCGTATTTGAATTTAGAGATGTCATCAATGCCACACAAAATATGTTGCAGGGACTTGTCATACAACAATTTTACGGGATCACCTTCCGTCAGTTGTCAACACTTGCCTGTGTAAGTCTATCAATATCCAAACCTAATGCTATTGGCTAAATTCATTATGTACTTATTATATGTTCTTTCTCCATCGAATATTATTTGCTAATTGTCTTGATTATTACAGGAATTTGGTTTCTAGTCATTCGTCGTCAGAAAACTTGTAAGTTCACAAAAACTTTTGATTTCATGTTTATTAAACATCAAAAGATATATGTACGAGTCATGACCGAACCTTAATTCTTTCAACACGTAGGTGGTGCTTGAAGAAGGACCTTCCTTGCTCCTCAAAACCGAAATGTGAGTTTAAGTTCATATAATTTTTTCTTTTATGCATCCTAGTAAATTGGTTGATTGTATAGTCTAGCGGTTTTTTTGGTACTTTTGTTAGATGTTGCATGTTGTTAATCGAATTG